>NC_057804.1:622677785-622977785 GCF_018294505.1 Triticum aestivum
GGTCGCCCCCTTGACCTCACAGCCACCGCCCGAGGCCGTCGTCGACCTCACTGTCGCCTCCCTCGGGCTCACCACCGCCGCCCTCGACCTCACCGCCGCTGCCCGAGCCAGAGCCTGCCCTCGCCGCCGACCGTAAGGCTATGCCTCTCCTGTCCCCTACCCTCCTATTTCTCTCTGCTAGGGCAATTATATATATGTTGATACTGTGTTGATGTTCATATGAACCCTAGGTGTTCATATGAACTCTAGATTTTTTTAGGGCAGTAGGCATTTTATAGCATCTAGGAAAAATGATTAGCAATTTTTTTAGGAAATTAGCTAGGGCAATTTTTATGAAAATTCCTAAACAGTAATTCCATTTAGCTTTAAACTAATAGAGGGTATATAAATAATAGTAGCATTTAGATTTAAATTAACAGAGGGTATAAACAAAAAACACTTAGCTATAAAAAATATTTGGACTACGGACCTGAATTTGTTCCAACTTTCATTCAAATGAAATTTGAATTATTTGGACTATGGACCTGAATATTTTTGAAGAAATTGGGTGTAGGTACTAAGGTCTTGCTGTGGAAATTTTGGTGAGGTCAAAAGGGTTAGAGAAAATGTAGTTCCTAGACTTTTAGCTTTAGACAAAAAACAAAAGTATTTAGCTATAAATAAAAAACAGTAGCTATGGCATTTAGCTATAAACAAAAAACAGAATTGTTTTTCTTTTCAAAAACTTGGTCAAACTAATTGTTGTTATGTAAACAAAAAACAAGATTGTTTTTATATGATATATGTCATTGATGTTCATTTGCATATTCCATTATTGCTGATTATATCTTTTCATTGAAGTGGCCATGTTATATGCAAATTCCTCAATAGTGTTTTCTCATGTTATATCTTTTCATTGAAGTTGTTCGATTGTGCCCAAGTGGCTTTGTTGTTTCCAGGGAATGATGCTGAGTGGCCTATGTTTTGCCGGAATGTTGATTCATTTCTGTTTCGGCAAATTTCAGGTTCTCGATTTGTCCACTTTTTAGCAAAGGTCATGCCGAAATTTTCCGTGAATTTCGGCATGACTTGTGCTACAAACTAGGACATATCGAGTGCCCGGGATTTGCCGCACCAGGAAGGAGTCAACATTCCTGCAAAACAATAGTCCTTTTTTATGTCATTATTCATTTTATTAGGTCTAGAATTAATTGACTAGATTTAATCATAGGAAACATGGCTAGCAACGACGAAGGACAGGGTTCTGGTGATTACGACGACATCTACCGGGCGGCAGACGATTTTTTTAGCCTTACCGACGATCAACCATGTTGTTGCTGGGCCCACCGGTGGCATCGGGGACTGAGACCGACACGCAGACCGGTGCTGAGACTGAGACCGGCACTGAGATTCAGACCGACATCGAGACCGGTGCTGAGACCTGTGCTGCCTCGGGGAGCGGAGCCGGTGTCGAACCGAAAGCAAAGAGGCAACGGGTTCCTAAAAAACTCAGGACGACTAGACTGTTGGTCACGGAGGTGGACGATGGCAATTTTGAGCCAAAGGTGCCTGAGGTAGCGCGCGCGTGCTACGTCAATCAAATAGGCTGCATCGTACGGACAACCGCCACCATCAACGATGAGAAACTACAGAAGATAGAAAATATGAGGAGCTCCCTCCTAAAGAAGTTTCACCAGATATTCTTGTTCCCGGGCCGGAATGAGAAGGATTATGAAGATCCAGACGAGGACCCGGCAATGAAGAAGATAAACAAACACGCCATGACCAAGTTTAGCGACGCGTTGGCCGCCTGGAAAAATCGAGTGAAAGCAAAGATGAACGACAAGGAACCCTACACCAAGATTGTAAAGGATAATCCGACAATCACGGAAGAGCAGTTTCCAATATTCAAGGAGGCTTGCAAGGCCGAAGCTGCCAAAAAAAGGTCTAAGTACATGAAGGGGCTTCAAAAGAGGAACATTGGGAGCCACCACCTCGGAAGTCGTGGTTACGGCGGAAAGAGGTCCAAATGGGCCAAGGAGGACGCGGAAGCCGCGAGTCTGGGCATCCTAGACCCCTTGGTGGATTTCACTGTCCCGCAGGAGCGTGACGTCCTAAGGGCCCGACACCGTTGGGACCCAGTAAAGAAGTCTAGGAAGAGAGCGAGGAAAGGCAAAAAAGCTGATTCTATGATCCAGCCGCCTTAGCAGCCTCGGCTTCAGGACCGTATAGATATCCCCGATGCGGATAAATGGCATATCCCCGGTCAACCAATCCTACCTGCAACAGCGCTACGAGCCAGATTCGGCGATCTAAGGAGACTTCATGACGATGTGCTGCGGGAAGAGAAAGGCCTCATCGCCTCGAAAGATCCAGGATACCCACTCTACGTGGTTAACGATATGAGGAGAAGGAGGAGAGGCAAGAGTTCAAGCTTGGTAATGCTCAAGGCACCCCAAGGAAATATTCAAGGAGACTCAGGCGTCTAAGCTTGGGGATGCCCCGGAAGGCATCCCATCTTTCTTCAACAAGTATCGGTATATTTTGGTTTTTGTTTCATTCACGTGATATGCGTTAATCTTGGAGCGTATTTTATGTTTAGTTTTCACTTTTGTTTTATG
This sequence comes from Triticum aestivum, assembly GCF_018294505.1. Classification (NCBI taxonomy): domain Eukaryota; kingdom Viridiplantae; phylum Streptophyta; class Magnoliopsida; order Poales; family Poaceae; genus Triticum; species Triticum aestivum. Next base: position 622,680,386 of record NC_057804.1, read on the forward strand.
CACCATGCTAGTATGAGATAGTCCATGCCTGATTTATAGAATGCTCATTGCACTTCACTTAAATATTTTGAGTATGACTTTATAGAATGCTTCATGTGCTTCACTTATATCATTTGAAGTTTGGATTGCCTGTTTCTCTTTACATGGAAAACTGTTATTTGTAGAATGCTCTTTTGCTTCACTTATGTTTATTAGAGCGTGGTATTTTGTAGAAATAATTAAACTTTCATGCCTCACTTATATCTATTTAGAGAGTTAACACGAATTGGTCATTTGCATGGTTAGTCATAAAATCCTACATAAAACTTGTGGATCACTGAATATGATATGTTTGATTCCTTGCAATAGTTTTGCGATATAGAGATGATAATATATGGGAGGTACTAGTAAACGGTTGTGTTTAGTAATAATATTGGTGTTAAGGCTTGTGATGCCCGAAGCATGCACATATAGTCTCTAGTTATGCTATGAAGTTGGAGCATGATTTCTTATTGATTGTCTTCCTTATGCATGGCGGTCGGGGACGAGCGATGGTCTTTTCCTACCAATCTATCCCCCTAGGGGCATGCGTAGCAGTACTTTTCTTCAAGGACTAATAAACTTTTGCAATAAGTATATGCGTTCTTTATGAGTAATGTGAGTCCATGGATTATACACACTCTTACCTTTCTGCAGTTTGCTAGCCTCTACGGTACTGTGCATTGCCCTTTCTCACCTCGAGAGTCGGTGCAAACTTCGCAGGTGCATCCAAATCCCGTGATATGATTCACTCTATCACACATAAGCCTTATTATATCTTCCTCAAAACAGCCACCATACCTACCTACCTATTATGGTCTTTCCATAGCCATTTCGAGATATATTGCCATGCAACTTCTCCCGCTTCTGTTTTGATGACTTGAGCATTCATTGTCATATTGCTTTGCATGATCGTAAGATAGCTAGCATGATATTTCCATGGCTTGTCCTTTTTTGATGTCCTTTCTATACTAGATCATTGCACATCCTGGTACACTGCGAGAGGCATTCATATAGAGTCATACTTTGTTCTAGGTATCGAGTTGTAATATTGAGTTGTAAGTAAATAGAAGTGTGATGATCATCATTATTCATTATTAAAGCATGTCCCAGTGAGGAAAGGATGATGGAGACTATGATTCCCACACAAGTCGGGATGAGACTCCAGACAGAAAGAAAAAAAAGAAAAGAAAATAAGAAAAAACGAAAAAAAGAAAAAGAAAAAAGAAATAAAATAAAATCTATATCTATACCTACTAATAAAGCAAGGTGTGTTTCTCCAATTTTTTCATCCGTTCACCACTAAAATATTTTTTGTTTCTATTCGAGGTCGTACTAAACTTTTGTACTTCGTCTGTTACCAAAGGAAAAACGATTTGCGGAGAACTTCGTACGTGGGCCGCGCGCCCTATGGCCCAGTAAAGTCAGCCCTTTTTCCTGCCCACGCAGCAATAAACAAATGCTATTTTCCGCTCAATGCGGCATATAGTTTTAGCAACGCACAGGGCGACCAAGACACCGCAGCCCATTTTCGTTTGTGTTTTCTTTCAAATTTTCTTTTTCTGTTTCTTATTCTTTTTATTTCCAGTTTCCTTTATTTTTTTCGATTGTAAGTATATTTTTAATTGTTTTCTGAAATTCCACAATTTTCAAAAAATGATTACAGCTTAAATTTTTATTCACAATTTCGTAAAAAGTTACGAACTATAAAAATGTGTTCCTATTTTAAAAATGTTTCTATTTCGTGTCGTGCGAAAATATGTTCAAAATTTAAAAAATATTCCATTTTTAGTAAAATGTTCGTATTTTTCAAAAAATTCAAGATTTAAACAAATGCATTTAAAAAATCTTCCAAATTGGAAAAATGTTCTTGATTTACATATAGGTTTAAAAAATGAAAAGAATGTTTGCATTAAATAAACACATTTTCTAAAATTCTTTTGCATGTTTAACACATCTTCCCATTTAAAAAAATTGTTCACAACATAAAAACATTCATATTTTTATAAGAATGTTCATGTATTTAAGAAATGTATGCGAATCTCAGGAAATGTTCTTTTCAAATTTTTTGTTCTTGCTTTGTCCAAAATAGTATGGAATTTCCAAAAAATGTTCAAAATTTGGAAAATTGTTGACGTTGCCAAGTATATTCGGTAGTTCATGTTATGAAATCCAAAATTGTGTTCATATATAAAAAATATTTGAAATGTTAAATTTTTGTCATTCTGATTTCTTTTCAGAATTTTAAAAATTATTCCCATTTTTTGGAAAATGTTTGGGGTTTCCCAATTTTGTTCAAGATTTAAAATATAATTTGAAAATATTCTTGTTTTAGTGATATGTTCAAAAATTGAAAATAATTTTTGCATTACAAGACACATTTTCTAAATTTCTTCCATATGTTCAAAACATGTTCTCGTTGCCAAAAATTGTTCACAACTTAAAAAAACCGTATTTTTATAAAACGTTCATGCTTTTAAGAAATGTTTGTGAGTTTCAATAAATGTTCTGTTCAAATTTTTTGTTCGTCTTTCTAAAATGTGTGGAATTTAAAAAACATAATTTGGAAAATTATTCACATTGCCAAGTATTCCATTGCAAGTATATTTTTAGTTGTTTTCTGAAATTCCACAATTTTCAAAAAATGTTTGCATTTTCAATTTTTATTCACAATTTCGAAAAAAATTACGAATTATAAAAATGTGTTCCGATTTTAAAAAATGTTTCTATTTTGTGCCATGCCAAAATATGTTCAAAATTTAAAAAATATTCCATTTTTAGTAAAATGTTCGTATTTTTCAAAAAATTCAAGATTTAAACAAATGCATTTAAAAAATGTTCCAAATTGGAAAGATATTCTTGATTTACAAATAAGTTTAATAATTGAAAAGAATGTTTGCATTAAAGAAACACATTTACTAAAATTCTTTTCCATGTTTAACACATCTTCTCATTTAAAAAAATTGTTCACAACATAAAAACATTCATATTTTTATAAGAATGTTCATGTATTTAAGAAATGTATGCGAATTTCAGGAAATGTTCTTTTCATATTTTTTGTTCTTGCTTTGTCCAAAAATGTATGGAATTTTCAAAAAAAATGTTCAAAATTTGGAAAATTGTTCACGTTGCCAAGTATATTCGGTAGTTCATGTTATGAATTCCAAAATTGCGTTTCTATTTGAAAAATGTTTGAAATTTTAAATTTTTGTCATTCTAATTTCTTTTCAGAATTTTAAAAATTATTCCCATTTTTTGGAAAATGTTTGGGTTTTCCCAATTTTGTTCAAGATTTAAAAATGTTACAAATTTAAAAATATTCTTGTTTTAGTGATAGGTTCAAAAATTGAAAATAATTTTTGCATTACAAGACAGATTTTCTGAATTTCTTCCATATGTTCAAAACATGTTCCTATTGCCAAAAATTGTTCACAACTTCAAAAAAAATCGTAGTTTTATAAAAAGTTCATGCTTTTAAGAAATATTTGTGAATTTCAAAAAATGTTCCGTTCAAATTTTTGTTTGTCTTTCTAAAATGTGTGGAATTTTAAAAAAAATGTAATTTGGAAAAGTGTTCACGTTGCCAAGTATATTTGGCATTTCATAGTTATTAGTTTTTTAAAAGTTCAAAAAAAAAGTTTTGAATCTGACGTTGCATTAGATTCTTTAATATTAACGCTAACCATTGGTTAGAAGAGCGCATTTGTTTGAGTGTCTTGCAACATGTGGTCCGGTCTTTGAGGTCGTGCGTTCGATCAGTCCCATACTGGGCCTGCTCCGCATCCGGTGCATCAAGCTAAGTCGGCTTATTTAGAATAAGGAACACCATAAATTATTGACAGTGGTAGCTTCCATGCGTCAATAAAAGAGAATATGCTGGTTAATTATAATTGAAACAAATTATAGGCACGTGCCAATAACAAAGTGGTTGGCTCTAATTAAAGGGTGCCATGTTGAACTAGAGAATACATACATGTGGGGGTCTTGATCCATTCTTATATTAAGCTAGAGGCATGTAATTTTATCGTCCCGTTGCAACGGACGAGCATGTGTGCTAGTGAGTGAAAAGAGAGAAGGGGCATGCTAGTTCCACATTTGTGCTTCAAAGTAGCACCATATTTTTCATATAGAGAGTCTCCTATGTTGTCACTTTCATATACTAGTGGGATTTTTTCATTATAGAGTTAGATGCACACCCACTTAGTTTCCATGTTGAGCTTTCATACACTTATATCTCTTAGTGCATGCGTTGCATGGCAATCCCTACTCCTCACATTGATATCAATTGATGGGTATCTCCATAGTTCGTTGATTAGCCGCGTCGATGTGAGACTTTCTTACCTTTTGGTCTTCTCAATATTCACCCCTATCATCATACTCTATTCCACCCATAGTGCTATGTCCATGGCTTGCTCTCATGTATTGCGCGAGGGTTGAAAAAGTTGAAGAGCGTTAAAAAGTATGAACCAATTACTCGGCTTGTCATCAGGGTTGTGCATGATAAATACTGTGTGTTAAGAAGATGGAGCATGACAAGATTATATGATTTTTTTAGGGATAGCATTCTTTAGCATTGATATTTTGAAAGACATGATTGTTTGTTCGGATTCCTGAGTATTGATGTCTTTATGTCAAATTATAGACTATTGCTTTGAATCACAAATGTCTTAATATTCATGCCATGATTAGATATATGATCAACATTATGCTAGGTTGCATTCCACATAAAAAAATATCTTTTTTTATCATTTACCTACTCGAGGACGAGCAGGAATTAAGCTTGGGGATGCTGATATGTCTCCTTAGTATCTATAATTTTTGATTGTTTCATGCCAATATTATACAACTTCCACATACTTTTGGCAACAATTTATATGATTTATTGGACTAACATATTGATCCAGTGCCCAGTTCCAGTTCTTGTTTGTTGCATTTTTGTTTCACAGAATATCCATATCAAACGAAGTCTAGACACGATAAAACTTTACAGAGATTTCTTTGGAATATATGTGAATTTTTGTAAGAAATATCAACGCAAGACAATGCTCAAGGGGCCCACCACCCACCAGGTTACGCCAGGGGATGCCCGACGTGCCCTGATGGGTTGTTGGCACCTCATAAGGCGGTGGCTGCCTTCTTTCGCCGCAAGAAAGATAATTTATGGATTAAAATCCCCTCAAAATTTCAGCCCAATCAGATTTATGGATCTCCGGGAATTTAAGAAACGGTGAAGGGCCAGAAAATAGGAACGCGAAACAGAAGAGAACAGAGGGAGAGATCCAATCTCAGAGGGGCTCCCGCCCCTCCGCCACCATGGCAACGATGTACTAGAGGGGCAACTCCCCTCCCATCTAGGGGGGCAAGGAAGAAGAATAAGGAGGGGGGGTTCTCTCTCCCTCTCTCCCGGTGGCGCCGGAACGTGGCCGCAGCAATTGTCTTGTGACGGCTATCTACTCCAACAACTCCGTTATCTTCACCAACATCTTCATCACCTTCCCCCATCTATCTATAGTGGTCCACTCTCCCGCAACCCTCTGTACCCTGTACTTAAACATGGTGCTTTATGCTTCATATTATTATCCAATGATGTGTGGCCATCCTATGATGTCTGAGTAGATTTTTATTGTCCTATCGGTAATTAGTGAATTGCTATGGTTGGTTTCATTTGCTTGTGGATATGTTGCTGTCCTTTGGTGCCCATCATATGAGCGCGCATGTGGATCACACCATAGGATTAGTTGTCTGTTGATAGAATTATGCATTGGAGGGCAAGGGTGACAGAAGCTTCTTCCTACTATAGAAATTGATGCATACGGGTTTGAAGGAGGGGCCAATATATATCTTAATGCTCAAGTAGAGGGTACACCTTTACATTCTACATAGGCTAAACATGGTACTAATCAATGAAAAAAATTCTAGGTGTCCCTATTCACCCCTCTTAGTCCCATCTCTGTCCTTCCAGTTACAGTGCTGACGATTCCTATTGGTAGCATTAACCAATAAAATGTCACCCTTCCACACAAGGGGTAATAAATGTAACATGGGGATGGACTTTCCCATTATGCTAATTTAGTTAGATAAAAAATGGGTTTTGGAAACCTTATAGAAGGTTTCATTTGATTATTTATAAATACTAGGTTTTATGTGTTTCTTTTCTTGTTTTTATTTTCAAATAAACTTTAAAATCTGGATTTATAAAAACCTCTGTATTTAAAGATGTTTTGACTTCAGAAGAATGTTCAAAATATTTAAAAATTCGCAATTCAAAATGTTCTCTTTTAAAAAAAATATTTAAAATCTTTCGAATTAAAAAAATGTCAGCATTATTTTTTTACAAAAAGCTTCACGGCAGTTTTGAATGATGTTCCTGTTTTTCTTTACTTTTTTACATTAGAAAAAATAAATTTCATCTAGAAAACCACAATTAAAAACAATAAAACTATAATGAGACAAAAAAAATCTAGGATCGGTAAGCATGTTGGCTACATGGGTCGGCCCAGTCTAGTGGTGCATTATATGGAACACGGAAAATTTGACGCCCATGCGTCACATAGGAGCTCCCTACAGCGCGTTCCCCCATGGTGCATCGTAAGTGGGCCAGCCTAGCATTGGTAGCAGCCATAACTATATATAGACCATGTGTATGTCTCACAGAGGAGGTTGTCAATATTTTCATGAAAGTGGCGTTTAATCGTGGCATATAACTCATAAACAATGGTTCCAATTCATTCCTTAAGTATTCTATTACATTTCTTTAATATCATGAAACCATATGATATTTATTTCTATAAGATGTAAATCTTTCTCTAGTACGTGTGATGCTAAACCATAAAAAAATAACTGAATATTGCGCATATCTTTATTTAATGTGCACACAATATTTCATATTTAATGTGCACAAAATATATGACATTAATTAAAATATTTTTTGTTCATTAAATAAAGATTTGCACAATATTCAGTTAATTTTGTATGGTTTAGCTTGACACGTACTAGAGAAAGACACAAAACATATGGTCTATATATCTGGTTGTCGGGGAAACCGATCCACGAACACCTATGGGACCGGCGAACCGAGCCCCTTTCGGTTCGGCTAGGGGCGGAGATCGCACGAAGAGCGGATCGAGGCGAAGCACACGAGCAGTTTACCCAGCTTCGGAGCTCTCCGGAGAGATAACACTCCTACTGCTGCATGTCTGAGTGTATTGAGTTCTTGCTCGGGAGCGCTGAGTGCTACAGTACACACTAGCTGCTAACGAGACCGAGCGTGAGTGTTTTTCTGCCTTCGAACCTTCCGAACCGAACCCCCACCTTCCTCCATGTTGCGCATGGGCCTCCTTTTATATGTTCAAGGGGTCACTGACAGGTGGCAACGTAGACAAGGGTAAAAATGGAAAAGTGTTGCGGTTGGTACAACTACCTGTACAGTGTATCCTATCTAACCCTGACGGCAGGGGACAAAGGCATTAAATGCCCGTCTGCGTCGCCCAAATAGTGCGGAAAGGGACCGTCAGGGACACCACCGCTCGCCATGATGGCAATCTTGTCAGCATCGCTTGCCACCGCGCACCGCTGGCTGCACAGCCTCTTGCCACGCGCGCCTGGAAAGGCTCCAGGGCGACACGTTGGTGGATGTGCTGGAGCGCAGGTATAGAGTGGTAGCTTCCCGCGGCAAGCGCCTTGCCGCGGTCATTGTCTTGTCGCGTCCGGAAGCTTGTCGCTCACCGGGCCTCGCCGGGACGCGTGGCACGTCGCGGCAAGTTTCTTGAGATGCCTTGGTTGGCCTTCCCGGCAAGCTCCTCTTGCCTGGGCCTTGTCTCCTTGGCTTGAATACTTTGTTCTTGAATGGCTCCAAAGGAACCACGGAGGACCTTGGCGGTCGCCCGGCAAGCCTTGCCGCGGGGTGCTGCAACTGCCCGTGCACAAGTTCAGGATACTAGGGTACCCCTACTCTAGTACACCGACAGAAGCCCCCGGGCCTGGGCCACACATGGTGCCGAGCGCTGTTGGGCCAGGCCCAAAACAGGGCACGAGCACGCGCGGCCTGGGTTACGCTGTATCTTACTCCGTATCCACCGCGCCCTCCTCGAACGGCACGCGTCGAATGCGGCATCGTGGGAGAGATCGTGGGTGGTTTTTTTATTCGGAAGGACGGAACGTCCGCCCCCTCCCTCTTTATAAGCAGGGGAAACAGGGGCAGTTCGCCCACCTCGCTGGTTGCTACTCCAATCTCAGAAATCTCCGCCGCTCCCCCCTTCGTCCCGAAGCTGAAAGAGAGCAGCGCTCCGCCCCTCATCGCCACCGGCACCACCAACGCCATCGATCTCCCCCACCACCTCCGCCATGGCTCCAAAAGCCGACAAGGGGAAGGGCGTGAAGTCGGCCGAGGCGCAGCGGCTCGCGGCGCTGCAAAAGGAGCGAGCAATCTTCCCCCCTCAGCTTGCCGCGAAGGAGCTGAGAGAGTACTACTACCTCTTCTGGTCGACGGAGACGCGAGCGCATCCGCACGAAGGTACTCTCAGCTGTCGCTTCGGAGCTGGCTCCGAATGGATATCCCTTCTTCGCGTTGTTCTTCTACTGCGGGCTCTGCCCTCCTTTCTCTGAGTTTTTCTGCGATATTATGAACACCTACGGGTTCCGCCTCCTTGACTTCACCCCCAACGCCGTTCTGACCATGGCAGTTTTCGCACATCTCTGCGAAAACTTTGTTGGAGTCCATCCAAACGTAGCTCTTTTTCGCCACTTCTTTATGCCCCGGGTTGAGAGAGGGGAGCCTTTATCCGGCGGAATCGCCGGGATTTCGAGAGTTGGCAAGAAGGAAGCTTATCTGGAGGGAGAGCTCCGCAACAAGTGGGAGGAATGGAGAGCAGAGTGGTGCTGGATTGTCGAGGAGAACCCGCAGCTGTTTACCGCCCTGCGCCAAGCCCCAGTAGCGCGCGGCAACGATTGGAGCAACGTGGCCCCGGAAGATGATAGGTTGAAGATTGCCGTCACCCGGATCTTACGCCTCAGGCTTGCCGGGGTCACCGTAGGCGCCGTTGGCGCAGATTTTCTTCGCCACCGCATCGCCCCCCTGCAGGAGAGGAGGAGACCCGCCTGGGAGTTCCAGAACGCGGCGGATATCATGAGAATGCGCCCGGGCCTCAACTTCAACTTCACTGTCCTAGAACTGGACGGGATGCTCCTGGAACTGTTCAAGCGCGATCCTCAACATCCATTCATGTTGCCGAGGGGTGTCGTTCCGCTGTGCAACAACTCCTCGCTCGACCGCATCCGTGCAATGATGCCGCTGTGCGATTCGCATGGAATTGTTCCAACTTGGCAAGAGCCTGCAGACAACGTCGTGCAGGAGTTTTTTGATGGCTTGGTAGAAGTGCGGGTCCGCCCCGATGAACAGAAGAGCCTTACTCGCGACACCACCGACGCGGAGATGCAGCGCATCGCCACTAGGCTGGAAGAGGCGGCGGCAGCAGCTGCCGCGGGCGAGTTTGGATTCACCATGGAGGAGGCAGAGGCAGCAGAGGCGGCAAGCCTTGTCGAGCGAGAGGGGCTTGCCGGCGAGGAAGAGCTTGTCGGGCCTGAAGCTGAGTCGAGAGAGCCCGCCGAGGGCACGAGCGACTCGTTGAAGATTGGCTCCTCCTCCTCCCCACCTTCAGCCAGTTCGCCGCAAGCGGAGCCCCCAGCTCCACCAAGAAGGCGTCTCCGCAAGGCCGGGGACGTAGCGGGGCGGCAGACGGGTCAACAGCCACCGTGCCGCGCGACACGCTCTACCTCGGCAAGCACTGTTGCTGCGGGAGCGCCTGACGCCGCTGCGGCAACTGGAGCGGGGTCTTCCCGGTCCGCCGCTACTGCTCCTGCCAAGAGGACAAGGGAACCTACTCCTCTGCCTCGTCGCACCAGAGGCAAGCCGGACTTCGATCTCTCCGTGCTCAGCTCCGACGAGGAAGAAGAAGAGCAAGATTCTTTGCTGTACTTATAGTTCTTCAATTCTTGCTGTTTTGTCTTGTATCTGATTTGCTTTACTCCGAACCTATTCCTTTTCAGGACTCTGGCCCAGAGAGCGGCGAAGAGAGCCAAGGTCCCGGTGATTGTCATTGAGGACGAACCCACCGCGACAGCAGGGGATGTGTCTGAGACCACCTTGCCGGACCCGGCAACTTTTCCCCAAAGCAGCCCCCAGTGCAGCCCCCAGCGTAAGTATATAGTTTACTTCCTGCTGTCAGGCGCGCATGGGTGCTCTTTCTTTGCTGATATCTGACTGTTGGTTTGTGTAGGAGCAGAGCAGCCTCACCAGGAGTGCCCGGAAGCCGCTCCCAAAATGCCATCTGCTTCGACTACACCGCCAAGGGAGGATTCCCCGGCAAGGGAGCGTTCTCCGGCAAGGGACAGTTCTCCGGCAAGGGACAGCACTGGCGACCCCCCGGTGGTTGAGACCATGACTGCAGATCCTAGTACAGGTAATCCTCTTGCTTGAAAACTTCCCTTGGGTTCTTCTTCTTCCGATTTTATTTTTGAATATTTGCTTGACTTTTCTCCCCTCTTCGGTCGTCAGATCCATCTGTCACGGAGCCGATGGAAACCGAGGTCGCCGCCGAGGAGAACGCGTGCGGCAACAACGACGACGCCGCTGTCACCGAAGAAGAGGCCGACGCTGATGATCCCGCCGGCGAAGAGGCCGCCAAAGCTGCCGCCGCAGAAGCTGGCGAGGGTTCCGGCGATCGCACTGATGGCCCCGAGGCCGCAGGAGCGTCAGGCGCTACGCCGACCGCCGATCCCTCCGCCGCTGCTGCAGCGCCAGGCTCCGAAGAGCCCCAGCCCGGCGCCTATTTGAAGGCCGGCGACGGTATCTTCATCAAGCTCCCCTGGGCGTCAAGCTCCAGGGCGCCGGTCGAAGGAGAGATCTTAGATGGAGAGGTGCTCGCCTCCGCTGGGCTGACGCTGGTCGACGCGCCAAGCAGCAGCAGCGACGAGCCTAAGGAGGAGCGGCTGCTGCGGAAGCTATTGTCGCTCTACCGCGCCCGACAAGCCAAGCTGGAATCCCGAGAAGTGCTTGTCGCGAAGGTGGGAGTGGACATCGAGAACCGCGTGGAGGAGCTCCGGGGTCTCAGGCAGGAAGCTCTCCGATCCCTGGCAGAGGAGCGGGAGCAAGTCGCCGAAGAGCGGAAAGCCTTCCTCCTCGAGAAGGCTGAAGTTGAAGAGCAACAGCGGCTTGTCGCCGAAAAGCTATTTGCGCAGGAAGGTGAGTTGGCGCACCGCAAGGTCAACCTTGACAGCCACGAGGAGGAGCTTGCCGCGCGCGAGCAAGCAATTGGTGGGGCTCTCAAGGAAGCAGAGGATGCTGCCGCAGCTGCCGAGGCCGCCAAGAAGGAGCTGGAGACAAAGATGGCGCAGCTGGAGGCCGATCTCAAGGCGAGCGGCGAGGAGCTTGCTGCGCTCAAGCGTGAGCGCGAGAAGGACGCCGCCGCTCATGGCGAGCTGCAGGGTCGTCTCGCTGAGAGGAGCAAAGAGCTTAGCGCCGCCAAGGACTCCAACGCAGATCTTGAGTTGAAGCTGACCACTTTGACCAAGACGCTGGACAGCGCCAGGGAGCAGGAGGTGGCTTTGAAGGAGAAGATCAAGGCCGATGAGGCCCTGCTGGCGAATGCTGCTGCCGCCAAGAACAGTTTCAGGGAGAATGTGGAGCACTGGACCGAGGGTCTCGTGGATGTTGCCGTAGCCATCGATGGGGAGCTGGCGCAGCTGGGGATGGAGGATTTTGCGTATTCCTCCGATGAGCACCTCCAACCCAGTGCCAAGCTCAGCTTGTTCTTCAAAGGCGTGGCGACGGCCCTCCAGCGACTCTAGGAGAAGATCCCAAAGCAGCTGGCCGATGAGTCGCGCAAGATCTGCGCGGGAGCTCTTCAAAAGGTGCTGGTGAAGGTGGCCTTCCGCAACCCAGGCCTAAACCTCACCAACGTCCTCAGGTCCCTGCCGCCGGATGCTGATCTGGAAGCGCTCAAGGCCCTTGTCGCACCCATTGTGGACAAGGTGAGCGGGATCAAGAGGGTTGAGGGCGATCGCGTAGATTAGGCCGCCCGTTTTCTCTTTTTCTTGTCGCTACTGGTCATGTTATGAGAACAATCTGTTAGAGCTGCGACAAGCTATCTTGTAATATAACTCTATTTTGGGTAGAGATTGCTGTGTTATTTCCTTTACTTGATTCCTTCCTTTGTATGTTTTTGCCCTACGCTTTTAGGGAACTTGTCGGCGCAGGCACCTTGAGCCGCGAGCGCTGAGTGCGGGACGTCAGTAGCCTGCTGGCGGTGCCGCTACCGACAAGAAACCTTGTCGCAACTAGTCGCAGCTCACTTAAGTTGTTGAGCGGACTCGAAACAAAGTAAGGGCGTAACTAGCTACGAGTTGGTTCCTTCGCGCAGAGGTTTTCCATACAAAGCACGGTCGTTCGAGGAAGATAACTTATAAATTTTAAAACTGATTGCTCAAACTTTAGCAACTTAGCTTTTCTGTTGTTTGCTTCCCGGTAAGGCGAAACTTCCTCGAGCGACGCTTGGTCCACATCATTATCTTCTCCTTTCCCCCCGGCAAACTTGTGGGCGAGGGAACCTTCCTTTCTTTGAGAAAGAGAAAGAAGAGAAAATAAAGATATGGAGCCTTACGGCTCATTATTGCTTACCGGGGTAGGCGCTGCACAAAGTGTCAGATAACACATGCAAAAAAGGTAGAAAGCATGAAATTGACGAGATGTGCGAAGCACATGAGCTTTACTTATGCACGGGGTCTGCGCCCGGCTTTGTACAAAGGATTACATGCAACATCGGCAAGACTTGTACAAAAGGTGGTTGCCGGGACGGGTTCCGGTAACCGCGCCCTACAGGTAAAACTTAGGAAGACGCTCAATGTTCCAGGAGTTGCTCACCGGAATGCCATCTTCGGTCTCAAGGCGGACAGCGCCAGGCCTAGTGACTCGTTTCACCCGGTAAGGGCCTTCCCACTTTGGGGTCAACTTGTTGGAATTCTTGGCGGACTGAACGCACCGAAGAACAAGGTCGCCTTCCTCGAAACTTCTGGCTTTAACTTTGCGGCTATGGTAGCGGCGCAAAGCTTGCTGGTATCGAGCAGCTCGTACAGCGGCCTGAAGATGGTCCTCCTCAAGGAGCAGCGCGTCATCTTATCGCAGCTGCTCTTGCTCAAGCTCATCATAAGCGAGCACTCGAGGTGACCCGTATACGAGTTCCGTGGGGAGAATTGCCTCTGCTCCATAGACTAGAGCGAAAGGTGTCTGGCCAGTGGCTCGATTTGGCGTCGTCCTGATCGACCAAAGAACCACTGGCAGCTCCTCAATCCAGTTCTTTCCGCACCTGCGCAGCCTGTCGAAAGTCCTGGTCTTGAGCCCGTGCAGCACTTCAGCATTTGCCCTCTCCGCTTGACCGTTGCTTCTCAGATGAGCAGCAGAAGCGAAGCAGACCTTGGCGCCAAGATCTTGGACGTACTGCATGAAGGTGCGGCTCGTGAATTGCATGCCGTTGTCGGTGATGATCCTGTTAGGGATCCCGAAGCGGCAAACAATCGACCTGAAGAACTTGACAGCTGACTGTGCTTTCACCTTCCTCACTGCTTCCACTTCCGGCCACTTTGTGAACTTTTCGATTGCAACGTACAAGTACTCAAAGCCCTCGACAGCTCGGGGGAAGGGGCCGAGGATGTTGAGCCCCCAGACCGAAAATGGCCAGGATAAAGGGATTGTCTGGAGAGTTTGAGCTGGCTGGTGTATCTGCTTGGAACGGAACTGGCACGCTTCACACTTGGTTACTTGTGCAGTTGCATCCTGGAGGGCTGTCAGCCAGAAGAAACCTTGCCGGAACGCTTTGCCGGCAAGTGCTCTTGCGCCAACGTGGTGACCACATATGCCTCCATGTATCTCTGCCAACAGCTTTTGTCCGTCTTCCTGTTGAATACACTTCAATTTCATGCCGTTGAGTCTTCTTCTGTACAGTGTGTTGTCGACAAACTGGTACATACTTGACTGCCAGGCTACTCTTTCCGCTTCTTCTTGCTCTTCGAGAAGTTCTCCTGTCTGAAGGAAATGGACAATCTGCTGTGCCCATGCTGGAGCTTGCGGCTCGACAACAAGGACTAAAGGAATATCTGCTGCTGCGGGAACATCCGCTTCTACGGCAAGAACCTGCGGCTCAGCCGGAGCTTGACGTTCCCCGGCAAGCTTGCCGGAGCAAAACTTGTCGGGAGCGTCTGCTTCAATGGAACAAACCCTAGGGCTTGCCAGAGCAGACCGCTCCTCAGCACCCTTGGTGTTGATCTTGGGGACCTTCTTGGCGGCGGCTCCTGGGAGCTCTGCCGGAAGATAGTCACCAGAAATCAACTTCCTCTTATTGCTTTGTCCAGTTGATGGCGTTACAGACGGTTGAGTCAGTTTGAGCACAAAGATCCCTGGTTCCACAGGTAACTTAAGTGCGGCGCACTTCGACAGGCCATCGGCAATGCCGTTCTGAGCTCTTGGAACATGTTCCATCTGTAGGCCTTCAAAGTGCCCTTCTAGCTTTCTCACTTCATCAACGTAAGCTTCCATCAACGGACTCTGATAATTCTTGTTCACTTGGCAGACGACAAGCTGTGAGTCACCCCTGACAATGAGCTTCTTGATCCCAAGGTCTGCTGCGATCCTGAGACCGGCAAGCAAACCTTCATACTGTGCGGTATTGTTCGTTGCTTGCTCCTTGGGAAAGTGCATCTAGACTACGTACTTGAGGTGCTCTCCGGTGGGTGCAACAAGAAGCACGCCCGCACCGGCGCCTTGCAGCGAGAAGGCACCATCGAAGTACATCAGCCACTCTTTGCTTGCCTCCTTGACGGGGATGCTCGTTTCTGGAATTTCTTCATCTTGAGTTGGCGTCCACTCTGCTATGAACTCCGCCAATGCTCTGCTTTGGATAGTTGAAGTGCTCTCAAACTTGAGGCCAAAGCTTGACAGTTCCAGTGCCCATTCGACAATCCTGCCTGTTGCTTCTGGATTTTGCAGTATCCTCTTCAGCGGAAAACGAGTGACGACTGTGATCTCATGTGCTTAGAAGTAATGGCGCAGCTTTCTCGAGGCCATGAGAAGGCCAAAAAGCAATTTCTGCACACCAGAGTACCTTGACCTAGCCCCCTGCAGAAGGGAACTGACAAAGTAAACTGGGCGCTGCACCATTCTTTTCTGCATCTTCTCGCGTGCCTGCACAGATCCATCCTTGTCGGGACCAGAGCTTGCCGGTGAAGTCCCCTGCTTGTCGCTCGATGCATCTGCCGTGGTTGCTGGCTCATCATCCGCCTCCCTCTCCGCTACTAATGCAGCACTAACCATTTGATTGGTTGCCGCTATATATAGGAGTAACTTCTCTTGTGGCTTAGGTGCGACAAGTGTTGGAGTGGAGGACAGGTATCTCTTTAAGTCCTACAGTGCAGCCTCCGCTTCCGGAGTCCATTTCATTGGACCTACCTTTTTCAATATTTTGAAAAATGGCAGGGCGCGCTCAGCAGACCTATAGATAAACCTGCTGAGAGCAGCTACGCAACCGGCAAGTTTTCGTACATCCTTGACGCGCTTTGGTGCTTCAATCTGCTCAATGGCCATGATCTTGTCGGGATTGGCTTCAATTCCCCGCTGAGATACGAAAAATCCGAGAAGCTTGCCGGGGGGGACTCCAAACACACACTTCTCGGGGTTAAGCTTGAGGTTGATCTTGCGCAGATTTGCAAAAGTTTCGTCTAAATCTTGAATCAGAGTCGCCTTGTCCTTGCTTTTGACCACTATGTCATCCATGTAGGCTTCCACATTTCTGTGTATTTGTGGCTCAAAAGCGTCATGGACTACCCTTGCAAATGTTGAACCAACATTCTTTAAGCCGAAAGGCATCCGTACGAAACAGTATGTGCCACGTGGGGTGATGAATGCGGTCTTCTCCTCATCCTCTTCTGCCATCAAGATCTGATGGTATCCTGAGTATGCATCAAGAAATGAAAGCAAGTCACATCCAGCTGTGGAGTCAACAATCTGGTCAATGCGCGGCAAGGGAAATGGATCTTTGGGACAAGCTTTATTGACATCGGTAAAGTCGATACAAAGCCTCCATTTCCCGTTTGCCTTGCGCACGACTACAGGATTGGCCAACCACGTAGGATGGAGCACTCCTCTAACAAGGCCTACTGCTTCCAATTTCTTGATTTCTTCTGCGATGAACTCTTGGCGCTCCACTGCCTGTTTCCTGACTTTCTGCTTGACGGGCCGCGCATGAGGACAGACGGCAAGATGGTGCTCGATGACTTTCCTGGGAACACCGGGGATGTCAGACGGTTGCCATGCAAACACGTCGATGTTCGCCCGCGGGAAAGCAACGAGCGCGCTTTCCTATTTAGGGTCGAGAGTGGCACTGATGGTGAAGGTACCACCAGTGCCGTCCTCCTTGGCGGACACCTTCTTGGTCTCTGGTGGAGCTACCATTGTCTTCTTACACTTGCCGGTGGAGCTCGATGGTGCGTCCTCGACGGTAGCGCAGCACTCTAAAGAGGTGCGCTTGCCGGAGTGGGCATCAGTACTCTTGCCGAACTTGGTCTTCTTCTTCCCCCCGGGAGCTTCAACGGCAAGTGACCTGTGATCTGTTGCGGCTGCTGCTTCTCGGTAGATCTTGTCGGCGCAGATAAGAGCATCCTTCTTGTCGCCAGGGACAGAGATGACACTTATCGGGCCTGGCATCTTCAACATGTTGTATGCATAGTGAGAGGCTGCCATGAATTTAGCGAGTGCTGGACGGCCGAGTATCCCATTGTAAGGCAATGGAAAGTCAACAACGTCAAAAGTGACCCTCTCAGTCCTGAAGTTTAACTCGCTGCCAAATGTCACCGGCAACGTGATCTTTCCCTTCGGCTTGCTTCTTCCCGGATTGATTCCTTGGAATGTGCCGGTCTCTTCAAGCTCGCCATCAGGGATCTGGAGTTTCTGGAGTACCGCGGAGGAGATCAGGTTCAAGCTGGCCCCGCCGTCAACTAGCATCTTAGTGACCTTGAGGTTGCGGATAGTTGGTGAAACCAACATCGGCACGCACCCGACCGCAGTTATGCGATCAGGGTGGTCCTCAATATCAAAGATGATAGGTGCGCTGGACCATTTCAGAGGCTTGCGTGACTCGACGGGTGGTTCTGCCGCATTGACTTCCCGCACCCACTGCTTGAGCTGGTGGTGTGAAGTATGCAGAGAAGCACCGCCGTCAATGCACAGGACCTCTGTGGCTTTCTGGAACTCCTGCTCATCGGTCTCGTCATCATCCATATCTTCATCATCGTCGTCATCTTCATCCGTGTCGCGGCCGCGGGGAGGTCTGTCTCCTTGCCGCTGCTTGGCCTTGCCGCGGCGTCCTCCTCGGCCGCGGCGTTTCTTGCCGTCTCCTCTAGCACCTTCCTGGGCCTTCTCCTTGTCGCATCACTCGTACTCAGCCTTTTGCTGCTCGACAAGCTGCTCGACCTTATTGCAGCTCTGGAGGTCATGGCCCTTGGTGCGGTGGATCTTGCAGTACTGCTTGTTGGTGCCGTCCTGCTTGTCGGCAACCGCCACAGCCTGGTAGTTGGTGCCTGCGGCAATCTCCTTGCCGGAACTACCAACTTTGGCTTTCTTGGCGCCACCTCCGTTGCCGGACTGCTCAACGACTAGCACATCTTTGCCTTTCTTCTTCCTGTTGTTCCGCCGCCGGTTTTTCTTTGCCGGGGCAGTATCTTCACTATTAGATCCTCCTGCTTCTGTATTCTCCCCGGGGAGTTTCCTCCCTTCCTCAGCACGTGCACACTTGTCGGCCAGGGCATATAGCTCACTGACGTCTCTGATCTTGCACATCGCCATCTCCCCCCGCATCCTGCGGTTTCGCATTTTCTAATGGAACGCGCTGATTACCGCGGCAGGGTGGACATCTGGGATGTTGTGCTGTACGCGGCTGAATCTCTGAATGTATTTGTGTAGGGGCTCTCCTTCCTTCTGGGCGAGTAGATGAAGGTCGCTCTCTTGGCCATGAGGCTTGTGGCCGCCCGTAAAGGCGCCGACAAACTGATGGCACAGGTCTGCCCAGGAGGATATGGAGTTGTCCGGCAAGTGCATGAGCCAGGATCTAACATTGGGCTTGAGCACCAGCAGGAAGTAGTTGGCAAGGATCTTGTCATCCTGCCCCCCGGCAGCTTGCACCACAATGGTGTAGATGCTGAGGAACTCCGACGGATGCGACTTGCCATCGTACTTCTCTGGTACGTCTGGCTTGAAATTCTTCGTGCTGGGCCACTGGACTTGCCGCAGCTCACGAGTGAACGCAGGGCAACCTACCGCGTACGGCAAATCGCCTGGTTCCCCTGGTGCATGCATGTCGACAGAGGGCCCAGCGCGCTGGTCCGATTGACACCGCGCTTCTCTTCGGCGCTCGATGCGAGTACGAGCGTCTTCTTGCTGTTGTTCGTGAAGAACTTGGCGCTGATCGCGACGAGCTTGTGGATCCGATGATGCGGTGGAGTCGCTGTCGAGGTGGATCCGGCGAGTCGGCGATCTTGGCCTTCGGGGTGGAGAGTACATGGTGGTTGCACCCCCACCGGTTTTATCGCCATCGGCTCGTGCCTGGCAGTCCTGCCGCAGCAGCAACGTACTCGGCTGCCGCGTAGTGTCGCCGTTGGTGAAGCCGATGAGACTCTGAATGGTGGCCCTCCATTCGTCGATCTTGTGTGCCGTTGGAGGGTAATCCAGGAGCAGTTGAGCTCGCGCCAAAGCTTCTGCTGGAGTGGTGGGCGGCAGTGGCGAACGTGCGAGGAGCGGGATACGCTCGGACTTCTAACTAAGTTAGAACGAGCAGTATCTCGTCCGGGCGACCATGTCTCGCTCGTGCCAGCATGTTGGCGTGCATGCTGGTCTTGAGCACTCCGAGATCCACCAGCTCGATCTTGGTCCAACAAACGTATGGTACTGCGAATACCATGACGCTGTCCGTCCTGCGCCTCCTGAGAGGGGCGCGGTGCATGTACGGACGCCGAGGTCTACGCAGCCTTGTCCTTGGACCAGGTAGCACCGTGAGCTCCCTCGTCGATGTCCGTTCTTCTGCCGGCGTCTACCCCACCACCCGTTTGCTCCGGTGGTGGTGGGATCGACGTGGACGGAACAGTTGCCGCCGAAGTCTTCTTCTTCGGTGGCATGTCGATGAAGAAAATGAAGATCTATCTCATGTGAACGCCGGATCAGGTTCACACAACCTCGACGCCCCTACCTGGCGCGCCAAAGATGTCGGGGAAACCGATCCACAAACACCTATGGGACCGCGGACCGAGCCCCTTTCGGTTCGGCGGGGGGCGGAGATCGCACGAAGAGCGGATCGAGGCGAATCACACGAGCAGTTTACCCAGCTTCGGAGCTCATAACACTCCTACTGCTGCATGTCTGAGTGTATTGAGTTCTTGCTCGGGAGCGCTGAGTGCTACAGTACACACTAGCTGCTAACGAGACCGAGCGTGAGTGTTTTTCTGCCTTCAAACCTTCCGAACCGAACCCCCACCTTCCTCCATGTTGCGCATGGGCCTTCTTTTATATGCTCAAGGGGTCACCGACAGCTGGCAACGCAGACAAGGGTAAAAATGGAAAAGTGTTGCGGTTGGTACAACTACCTGTACAGTGTATCCTACCTAACCCTGACGGTAGGGGACAAAGGCATTAAATGCCCGTCTGCGTCGCCCAAATAGTGCAGAAAGGGACCGTCAGGGACGCCACCACTCGCCATGATGGCAATCTTGTCAGCGTCGCTTGCCACCGCGCACCGCTGGCTGCACAGCCTCTTGCCACGCGCGCCTGGAAAGGCGCCAGGGCGACACGTTGGTGGATGTGCTGGAGCGTGGGTACAGAGTGGTAGCTTGCCGCGGCAAGCGCCTTGCCACGGTCGTTGTCTTGTCGCGTCCGGAAGCTTGTCGCTCACCGGGCCTCGCAGGGATGCGTGGCGCATTGCGGCAAGTTTCTTGAGATGCCTTGGTTGGCCTTTCCGGCAAGCTCCTCTTGCCGGGGCCTTGTCTCCTTGGCTTGAATACTTTGTTCTTGAATGGCTCCAAAGGAACCACGGAGGACCTTGGCGGTCGCCCGGCAAGCCTTGCCGCGGGGTGCTGCAACTGCCCGTGCACAAGTTCGGGATACTAGGGTACCCCTACTCTAGTACACCGACACTGGTTGTCCATAGTGTTCTTCATCAATTACATATCAATATGTATAAGCTTAATCTACTTCGATGAGCAATTTCCTTATGTTTCTTTTATCATGCTCATTAATATTGGCGCAAAATCATTTATTATGCATTAAATAAGGATTCATTAAGCAAAAATAAAAATTTATTAATATTTGTGCAAAATCATTCATTAAGCATTCTATTACATTTCTTTTATGTCATTAAACCATATGATATTTATTTGGGAAAATTTGGTTTCTGCCATGGTAGGTTTTGCTAATTTCCTTACGCCACTCTAAAATTTGACATTTCACTTTTGCTACACTTAGATTTAGACAATACATCACAATTGTCATTGTATGGCAAAAGCAAAAACAATTAGAGTTGCAATTGTGATACATTGTTAAAAGCTAAGAGTGGCAAAAGTGAAACGATTACTTTTTTTTGCTCTAGCCACGAAATGGCAACTGGGATACATTGTCGAAATCTAAGAGTGGCAAGAATGAAATATCAAATTTTAGAGTGACATAAGGAAACTGTCAAAATCTAGAGTGGCAAAAACAGAATTTTCCCTATTTATTTCTATAAGATGTAAATCTTTCTCTAGTATGTGTCAGGCTAAACCATACAAAATTAATCGAATATTGCGCAAATATTTATTTAATGCGCACACAATATTGCGCAAGTATTTCTCTAGTATTGTAATTAATGCCATATATTTTGTGCGTATTAAATAAATATGCAATATTTTGTGTGCATTGAATAAAGATTTGCACATTACTTAGTTAATTTTGTATGGTTTAGCTTGACACGTACTAGAAAGACACACATATATGGTCTATATATGGTTCTGGTTGCCCATAGTGATCTTCATCTATTACATATCAAAATATGTATAGGTTTAATCCACTTCGACGAGCAATTGCCTTATGTTTCTTTTATCATGCTCTTCAAGCTAAAGGTGTTCGGTTCTTCCCTACCATTGAAGAGGTAATCTGACTATATATTGTGATAGTACAATATTGTATATAAATATTACACGTGAGTGAGATAGATTAATGGGTTGTTTTCCCCGACCATTCTTTTTTGAGGAATTCCCCACCATTCTTGGTCTTTTGATGTACTTAGTTATTTTTCATTTCAAAAGACATCATGGTTCAGAACAACCATGCATAACAAGATGGACCTATAAGTTAAGAATACTAAACAATTACGTGATAGGACAACCACAAACACATATATATGTTGGAGGGACTAGAGACATTGCCGGATAGTATATACACTCCTCCTATAATAGTTGGATGCCAACAAAATCATGGGAGTGAAATTAGAAACAAACTATGTTGGAGTATAATTTCAAAGTTTTTAGCATATCTATTCATCTACTATTGCTATGACTACAATGTTTAGCTATAAAATAAACATTAGCTTTAGTTTCTTGATTCTACAAAAGATACTTCGTATAAAATTTTCCCTTCTTAACATACATTTACATTTTTACTTGAAGGAAAATGATTCACTGGCCAAAGATTTTGTCCATGGTCCAGCCAAACAAATTCTCAAAAGTTTGAAGTCAAACTCCACTTAAGCAGTAACTTCAGGGCAAGGTTCCAGTTCATGGGATGATCCCTATGTGAGTTACACTTTCTATCTTCACTCAATTTACTTAAGTATCTTATCCAAGATTATCAAATACACTTTTTAGGTGCAATGACACAATATATAGTAATTTAAATCTGGAATAAGTAACATGGCATGTCATTTTCAGTAATATAAGATTTATTATGGAATTCGGTTGTTGGAAAGCATACTTACATGTATGTAGTCACATATAACTTAGTATGATGTTGCATTGTAGCTATTTTGACATGTTCACAAATATGAATGCAAGATGATGTAAACAACTACAACACTAATTGCTGACCTATTATGTTTTGGCAAATGTCATGATATTATGTCGATAGGCACAATTATGAGTATTCACATGTACTAGGTAATCATTTATTTTAGAATTCACCTAATAAAAGTAAACAGACACACCCACCAAGCCAAATAGATACTATGAAATAATATGTTCGTAATATGATGCTAACCTACCTGCCATCAAAGTGAGATAAATGCTATTTTAGTCTGAGGTAGCCTTCATAACTATCCTATTTATCTTTACCAATTTAATAAATTAAGGAAATATTTCTGCTATATGAATCTATTTTTGTACTTATTTTTATCAACACACGAGGAGCACGTGTTTGAGCTTCCCCAATGCATATTGGTAGTAATGTTTTATATAGAAATCATGTTATTTTGGAAAACTAAAAGAATGATTTGAACATTAGCATGGATGGATTTTGATAGTTCCTTTCTTTCAATTTGTACAATATATTTATTATGCTAACTTTGAGATATGTAGTGAAATTTATGCACTTTTTAAACTGTAAAATATTGGAAGCAAAAATACACCTTGTTAAAAGTTTGATGAGATTGTTTTTGACTATTTAGTACCCCAACAATTGTTAGTTGACCGTTTCGCCATCAAAATTGATTGTTCTTTATGTTCTTTGCACAATTATTATGTTAACTTCGAGGTATTTTTTGAGATTTATATACATTTTAAACCATAACTATTTTGAAGAAAATACTCCCCAGTGAAAATTTGATGCCACTGCTTTTGGCTAGTTATGTCCCATGGAAATTGTTAGTTACGTCACTTGGTTGCTTCCATCTTGCAGTTTGTGGCACATCTAACACATTCTAGAGGTCCTAATGACAACTACTATGGCTTACATGCCACCATGGATGTGTATGGCCACGAACTAAAACATGGCCAGTGGAGTTCGACTACTTTTTGGATTAATCATGCAGGACATGGTAATAAATCAAGATATAATGCGATCAAGTTGGCTGGCATGTAAGCATTATTATTCTTCCCATGCACATAGCCTCTCAATTTAATAATAAATTGGTCATTAGTTTATTCCTTCAACTATGATATTATAATATTCAAGTAACATAAATACATCTTGTCGACTTGCCAAAATTCCTAAACATCCTTGGGATCAAATTAAATGTGCATCACAAAAAAATACTTAATCATATTTATTTGCGGGCTAAGGCTATGCCCCTTGAAAACTAGGAAACTTGTGCCATTTTTCTCTGACGTGTTATATAACAGTTAAAAACAAAGTTGGACATGTGCAAAGTTACCATAGACTCAAAATTATTTTGGTTCAAGTGAGCTCATTTCCTTCTTCTCCAAATTCATATTTTAAGTATAAAATTCTTCAATTTCTGACCACATGTATGTGTAGATGTTAACTTGCTGCCAAATTCCATCAACAAAGCATTTCATCCATATGTTTATCCTTTGCGTGTAGCTCATAAACAGCAAGTTTATGGACAAAATTTTACAGATACTCTAGGCACATCTACATGTGGAACTATTTCAAAATTTTATGAAAATTTAAATATGAATTTTAAATTTTGTAAATTGTGGGATCACAACATTCATAAACCGTGGCTTGCCATCATGTAAATGGCGAACCAATTCATTTGTTCTCCATTTGTTGGAAACTCCCCTTCTTGACCTTTAAGTGTGAGGCAATGTTTATCTTATGTGTACCCTTTATTGAACAGATTAATCCAGATCACTATGGCGACTCACATCCTCACTTCTACACCCGTTGGACGGTATTGTGATAATTATGCTTTGAAAATTACTCCTTCCCACAGTAAAAGTGATCTTACTCTGATAAAAACATGCATAGAAAGTTTCTAACCCACACACAAAAACAATCTATGCAACAGAGAGATAATTATGATGCAACAGGCTGCTACAACATGGACTGCCCTGGTTACATACGGGTAGATGGCGCTGTTATAGCTCCTGGTGATGCTATACATCCAGTTTCTAATGTCCCTAATGGACCTAGACAAAGTATCACTCTAAGGGTGCTAAAGGTATGTGTTTCATCCTTTTTGTATGCATTTTCATAGCCATGTTATTCCACTTATGAAAATCTAACTACGTGGTCGATAAAGGTGTATCATTTTTACAACCTAATAATTGGTGGATCGTAACATATATCAAAGGTATAAATTAAATGTGAAGGGCTTTAGTCTAAATCCTAATCAATTTCAGGACAAAAGAAGTGGAGATTGGTGGGTATATTACGGCTTCAATAAAATCCCGACAGGCGTGGGATACTTCCCAAGGTCGTTGTTCAGCTACTTAGCAGAAAAGGCAGACGGAATGCAATTTGGTGCATTTGTTAAATCTCAAAAAGCACTTCCAACTCCTCCAATGGGCAATGGTGCCCTCCCAAATGGTGGTAAGGGTCACGCCGCATTATTCACAGACATTAGATTCATTGACCAGGATGGAAATAGCAGCCCAATCAAGGAAGACCTACCCATGTTTGTTACTGATAAAAAATGCCACTCTATCACCCATATTGTTCATGCTGAATGCTTTTATGGTGGTCCTGGAGGTTGTATGAGATAAGATCTGATACTTTGAGCTTGGTATCACCTAGTGTTAGTTGTCAAATAAAATGGCATGGATGACAAAAATTATGAAGAGAATATTCGCTTGTTTACCTAAAGCTACACTATGAAAACCTTTACTTGCAACAAACATGCATCCCTCGTACTTAAATTGACCTAACCATCCAAGGAGTTATATCGAATAGTTGTATGTTTAGATGTGAGGAAACATAATAATTTTGTTGGTCTGATCTTCTCTTGTGGGATGGTAACGAGAAGGTATATGCACCCCAGGAACGCAAGCAGTCATTGTTCTTATCATTTTTGATCTAGGTTCGCCAGGCCTCTTGTTTGTAAAATAAACTCTTTTCTCCTGAAATGAATTGGCAGTACACATGCTATATTTTATAAAAACATTACTCTTAGGTGCCACGAAGCAACACCTGGTCGGTGCAAGGCGGTAAAATGAAGAAACTTGGCAATGATGGTAGCAAAAGGAGGGCCTACAACACATTAAGTTTTCTATCTCTGCTGTTTGCAACCATATCAGCACACCGTTGCTGAAGTTCTCACAAATGCTCGTTGGATCCCTGGCATGAGAAGCCCCTCAACATTAAAAAATTGTTCAGTTCCTTGACCTTTAGGAGGTTATTCAAAAGATTTAGCTTGATCCTAATTCCAGCAATACATGGTCGTGGTCTTAGGATTCCTCCCGGAGTTTCTATACCATATTAATAGATGTATAGATCGTTTTTTGCGAATTCAACACTAACTCTCTATCATTATTTGCAAGAAAAACTCTCTTTGTCATTGATGCACACGCCATCCATGCACTAAAAGTTTCAGACGCCATCTTCGTGTCACGCCGCGTAGCTGTTGGCACATGTTTGTTTTCTACGGAGTACATGTCAGTTCAGTTATTACTCCATTATCACCATCAAATGAGTCCAAATAGCTATGGGCATATGTATCACTGCCATTGTCATCACCATCTATGGCAGAAAGCGACTGAACTTGTCTGACCCAGATTTCCTGACATTTCTCTTTAGTTTGTTGCTGAAGCTACTGAAAAGACATCCATTGTCCACATGCAAACTTACTTAATGGAATTCCATCAACCGTAATTCCTGATGCTGCTTGCTCACTTGAAAGCTTCCTCACCACGCAATATGATGCCACCTTGCTAATTTATCAGTTTGCTCGTCTGGAACACCGAATTTAGGAAGCAAGTATTCACAACAATAATTATCAATGCAAGCATTAGTGAACACGGTATATATATGCCAAGGACACCATCTCCATCAGTGCATCGACAAAGAAACCCAAGAGGAAGACCATGCCCAACCCGAGTCAAGGGCAACGAATGGAGCAAGTGAAAAGTACGAGTGTGTGAGCCCAGCTGGGGGAGGATAACTTCTGTAACCAAAGAAGCCATAGGCATCGCGGCATCAAAGTAGACTTATCTAAAAAATGCATCAAAGTAGACAGGCAACTGGAGGCTCTTTTGGTCTTGGCGGCTGCTACAAACCACCGGACTGATTTTTCTTGAAAACTGTTGGATTTGGTCAACGCAAGCCATGTCTTTCTCCGCATCGCATCAGGACGCCCGCTTCGATCTCCTCTGGCCATAGCAATGTCCGCGGCCTGCACATGATGCCCATCAGCAACGGAAGCATCGTCGCTGCAAGCATCAGGCTGTCGCCGCCGAGCTTTGCACTGCAGCACCAGGCCGGGGCCGACGACGTAGCTTCATTGCAGGGGCTGCCGACGAGCACTGCATCCCAGCACCGGAAGCCGCCCGCGAAGCTGCATTGAAGCACCAAGGTTTCATGGAAGCTCTGGGTCACCGGCGAGCACTTCATCACCGCACCGCGAGCCACCAGCGAAGCTCCATTGCAGCACCGAGGTTGCATCGCAGCTCCGGGCTAGCGGTAAGCGCTGCATCATAGCACCGAGAGCCCTCGGCGAGCGCTCCATTGCAGCGCTGCCGCGTGACCCTCCGCCCCTTGCAGCACCTCCGCACGACCCCATTGCAACGCAGGTGATCCCATTGCACCAACGTCCATGGGCGGGCTTGCAGTGGCCGTCGCCTCCTCGCTGGCCATTGCAGCACATGGGTAGAGTCCCTCTCCCCAAGGTTGTCACACTGCAACGTCGGTGACGGGTGATAATTCTCAAGTGCAAGGAATCATCATAGCTATTTTCAAAGGTGGAAGTGATAAGTATGAAGTGTTGAACCCACAAGGAGCTAAAGGTAAGAAGAATATTCTCTCAAGTCCTATCTGCCACTGGTACAACTCTATGTACACCAAACATTTGCTTCCATCGAGAAATAAAACTAGGTTGTGGGTAGGATAGCTTTGCATGATATCGGAGAACTAAAATATAAAAATAGGTGCTGTTATCATAAAGTTAGAATATATCACAATATATTACAAATAGTGAGTGTGAAACAATGATGGATTGGTGCGCGGAATTATTCTAGACAATTGTTAACAAGATCAGTAATCATTATTGCAATTTTATATGAGGGAGAGGCATAAGCTAACATACTTTCTCTATTTGGATTATATGCACTTATGATTGGAACTCTAGCAAGCATCCGCAACTACTAAAGATCATTAAGGAAAACCCAACCATAGCATTAAAGCAGGTCCTCTTTACTCTCATATGCAATAACCCCGTTACTTGGGTTTAAACTTCTGTCACTCTAGCAACCCACTATAAGCGAATCATGAACGTATTGCAACACCCTACAGTGGTAATCCTTCATGTGTGTGCGGAATGGTAGGCACCATAGGATAACACCAATATAAACCATACAAATCAAATCAATCTAGATAATCAATCAACACAAAATACAAAATAAATCTACTCAAAACAACATAGGATGTCAACACATCATTGGATCATAATATGTGGCATAAAGCACCATGTTCAAGTAGGGGATTATAGCAGGATGCAAAACAGTGGACCGCTGAAAAGAGGTGAGGAAGTTGATGAAGATGGTGATTCTAGGATCGAAAGTATGTCTAGAGGGGGGGATTAGACTACTTGACCAAATAAAAATCTAACATTTTCCCAATTTTAGTTGTGGGCAGATTTTAGCAATTAGCACAAGTCAAGAAATCAACCTACATATGCAATTCTAAGAGTGTAGCAGCGGAAAGTAGAACATTGCATATGAAGGTAAAGGGAAGGGTTCAGAGAATGCAAACCACAATGGAGACGCGGAGATTTCTGGCGTGGTTCCAATAGGTGGTGCTATCGTACGTCCATGTTGATGGAGACTTCAATCCACGAAGTGTAACAGTTGCGCGAGTCCACGGAGGGCTCCACCCACGAAGGGTCCACGAAGAAGCAACCTTGTCTATCCCACCATGCCCATCGTCCATGAAGTACTTCCCTCACTTAGTTAGATCTTCATGAATTAGGCGATTTCCTTGCCCTTACAAACTTCTTGGTTCAACTCCACAACTTCACGGAGGCTCCCAAGCTACACCTAACCAATCTAGGAGACACCACTCTCCAAAAGGTAATAGATGTTGTGTTGATGATGAACTCATTGTTCTTGTGCTTCAAATGATAGTCTCCCCAACACTCAACTCTCTCTCACATATTTGGATATGGTGGAAAAATGATTTGAGTGGAAAGCAACTTGGGGAAGGCTAGAAATCAAGAATCTTGTGGTAGGATTGGAATATCTTGATCTCAACACATGAGTAGGTGGTTCTCTCTCAAAAAATGTATGATGCAAGTGTAGGCACGTTCTAATGGCTCTCTCACAAATGGAGAAGGGGTTTGAGGGGTATATATAGCCGCCACACAAAATCCAACCGTTACACACATTTGACCCAACTCGGTCAGACCAAATAGATAAACTCGGTGAGACCGATTAGTTCAAAATGTGAACGTTAGGAATTTCGGCAGGACCGACTGGAACAACTCGGTGGGACCTATGTGCTAGGGCTTAGGGCAAACATCAACTCAGTGGCACCGATTGCATCAACTAGGTGAGACCTAAGTGAAGCAATAAGGCAACAGAGAGAATGTCAAGCCAACTCGGTGAGACCGATTGCATAACTCGGTGAGACCAAAATAAATGCAACAAGTCACAGAGCGTTGGCAAGGCCATCTTGGTGATACCAAGACCTGTATCGGTGAGACCGAACTGTTAGGGTTTCTGGCAGTGACTATGTCATATGAACTCGGTGGTGCCGGGTAGAAAGAATCGGTGGGGCCGAGTTGGACTTTAGGATTTTGACATATTTGGATGGAGAAAGTGGTTGAGGGTATTCGTAGCATTATCACTAAGCATTTGAGCAAGCAAGCCATTAAGCAACACCTCATCCCATTTTAATAGTATTGGCTTTCCTATGGACTCAATGTGATCTTGGATCACTAAAATAGAAATGAAGAGTCTTGAGCTTTTGCCAATATGTGTCCTTAGCATTTTGAGGGGTCCACATCTCTAGTCCATGCCATGCCATTCATTGAACTTCCTGAAATATTAATCTTGAAAGGATATTACTTCAATGAGCTATATGTTGTTATGAATTACCAAAACCACCCGGGATTAGTTGCACTTTCAATATCCCCCTTTTTGGTAATTGATGACAACATATAGATCAAAGTTTCAAAAAATGATAAAATGAATGAAATACATCATCGCTTTGATAAGTGTGTGATAAGCAAGAGCTCCCCCTAAATTTGTGCATTATTTAAAATTTGAGTTCAAATGCAAATGCACAATTGATTAGGATTATGGGTCACTCTTCCATGTCACATACATCTTGGTGGAGCGCACAAAATGATAAGAGTAGAATAACATGCACTCATCACCAAAGATACAAGTGATTGATCAAACACAGACATTCATAGAGATAGACATGCAAGCACACATAAGCATGATATGATCAAACACATGATCATACAAGGTATCTCACGAGCATAACATGCATGTAGCATCAAGTAGCAACAATCAACTAAAGTAGCAAGGCAAATGAAAAATCCAACAAAAGCAAAAGACACACTCTCTCAAAGCCTATGATCTAATTTCTAGAGAGGCAAAACTAATTCTAATAAAAATTTGCATTGGATTCTATGAAATTTGCAAAAATTAACATGTACATTCGAACATTCTAGAGTTCACAGAAATATATTCATATGTTTGGTTATTAACATTCCATGTTGTAAATTAATACAATGTTTAAATGAATAAATGCATTTTTAGTATAACATTGCAGGTTATGCTAAACATGAGTTAATATTCTAATATTACGTACTCTCAAGGTAAAAAATATATATTGTTTATTTTATTCTAACTTTGGGTTCACCATTTTATATTTTTTTAAATAAATGATAAAAAAATTAGCAAGATTTTTTCTTAATGAGATTTCTATGCTGGAAATATAATTTTTATGATCAATAGGATCTACAGAGTGGCTCTAAATGTTTTAGGTCCAAATAGAGTTATCATGCACTTATTTCATTTAGTTGTCACTACATAATTATTTATGCATAGTGAAATTAATTTTTGATATTTGTGGGCATTAATGAAAGATTTGTGCCGATATTCTACCAATTTTGTATGGTTTCACACGTACTAGAGAATGACTATACACATGATAGGCATATATATCGTATGGTTTAATGGCATTAAAGAAACATATTTATAACACACTATATAAAGATATGGCACCATTAATAATAAGATATATGCTATAATTAAAAGCTCTTTTTATGAATATATCCATATCCCCTCTATAAGACACTTAGGCTCTATATGTAGTCCTCGATGCACATGGTGATCACCCATCACATATCAATATGTTTGGGCTTACTCTGTTGGGAAACATAGCATGCAATTTCAAAAAAATTCCTACGCTCACATAAGATCTATCTAGGAGATGCATAACAACGAGAGGGGAGAGTGTATCCACGTACCCTCGTAGACCGAATGCGGAAGCGCTAACTTAACGCGGTTTATATAGTCGAACGTCTTCTCGAATCAACCGATCAAGTATCAAACGTACGGCACCTCCGACTGCTGCACACGTTCAACTCGATGACGTCCCTCAAACTCTTGATCCAGTAGAGGTACGAAGGAGATGAGTTCTGTCAGCACGACGGTGTGGTGATGGTGATGGTGATGTGATCCGTGTAGGACATCACCTAAGCACTATGACAATATGACCTGAGGAGTAAACGATGGAGGGGGGCACCGCACACGGCTAAGACAATTGTGTGTCTTTGGGGTCCCCCCTACCACCATATATAAAGGAGGAGGGGGAAGGACGGCCGGACCTAGGGGCACTCCAAGCGGGGGGAGTCCCACTAGGACTCCTAGTCCTAGTCGGCTCCCCCCTTCCTTCCAACGGAGAGGGGGAAAGGGAAAGAGGGGGATAAGAAGAAGGAAAGGGGGGGCTCCCCCTCCCCCTAGTCCAATTCGGACTCCCTTGGGGAGGGGACGCGTGCCACCTCCCGTGGCCTACCTCCTCCTCTCCCCTATGGCCCATGAGGCCCACTAACTTTCCCGGGGGGTTTCGGTAACCTCCTGGTACTCCGAAAAATCCCCGAACATCTTCGACCATTTCGAGACTCCTCATCATGTCTGTGACTCATCCGAGACTCCGAACAATCTTTGGTCACCAAAACACATAACTCATATAATACATATCATCATCGAATGTTAAGCATGCAGACACTACGGGTTCGAGAACTAAGTAGACATGACTGAGACACCTCTCCGGTCAATAACCAATAGCGGAACCTGGATGCTCATATTGGTTCCCACATATTCTACGAAGATCTTTATCGGTCGAACCGCAATGTCAACAAACGTTATTACCATTTGTCATCGGTATGTTACTTGCCCAAGATTCCATCGTCAGTATCTTCATACCTAGTTCAATCTCGTTACTAGCAAGTCTCCTTACTCGCTTTATAGTGCATCATCCCGCAACTAACTCATTAGTCACATTGCTTGAAAGGCTTCATATGATGTGCATTACCGAGAGGGCCTAGAGATACCTCTCCGATACTCGGAGTGACAAATCCTAATATCGATCTATGTCAACCCAATAAACACCTTCGGAGATACATGTAGAGCATATTTATAATCACCAAGTTACGTTGTGACGTTTGATAGCACATAAGGCATTTCTCCGGTGTCTGCGAGTTGCATAATCTCATAGTCGGAGGAATATATATTTGACACTAAGAAAGTAGTAGCAATAAAACTGAACGATCATTGTGCGAAGCTAACGGATGGGTCTTATCCATCACATAATTCCACTAATGATGTGATCCCGTTTATCTAATGACAACTCATGTCCATGGCTAGGAAACTTAACTATCTTTCATTAACGAGCTAGTCTAGTAGAGGCATACTAGGGACACGGTGTTTTGTCTATGTATTCACACATGTATCAAGTTTCTAGTTAATACAATTCTAGCATGAATAAGGAAATATAAAATAACAACTTTATTATTGCCTCTAGGGCATATTTCCTTCAGTCTCCCACTTGCACTAGAGTCAATAATCTAGATTACATTATAATGAATCAAAGACCCATGGAGTCTTGGTGCTGATCACGTTTTGCTCGTGGAAGAGGCTTAGTCAATGGGTCTGCAACATTCAGATCCGTATGTATTTTGCAAATCTCCATGTCTCCCTCCTTGGCCAAATCTCAGATGTAGTTGAAGCGTCTCTTGATGTGTTTGGTCTTTTGTGAAATCTGGATTCCTTCGCCAAGGCAATTGCTGCAGTATTGTCACAAAAGATTTTCATTGGACCCGATGCACTAGGTATTACACCTAGATCAAATATGAACTCCTTCATCCAAACTCCTTCATTTGCTACTTTTGAAGCAGCTATGTACTCTGCTTCACATGTAGATCCCGCCACGACGGTCTGCTTGAAACTGCACCAACTGGCAGCTCCACCATTCAATAAAAATACGTATCCAGATTGTGACTTAGAGTCATCTGGATCAGTGTCAAAGCTAGCATCGACGTAACCACTTACGACAAGCTCTTTGTCACCTCCATAAACGAGAAACATATCCCTTGTCCTTTTCAGGTACTTCAGGATGGTCTTGACCGTTGTCCAGGGATCCACTCCTGGATTACTTTGGTACCTCCCTGCTAAACTTATAGCAAGGCACACATCAGGTCCGGTACACAGCATAGCATACATGATAGAACCTATGGCTGAAGCATAGGGAATGACTTTCATTTTCTCTCTATCTTCTGAAGTGGTCGGTCATTGAGTTTGACTGAACATCACACCTGTAACACAGGTAAGTACCCTTTCTTTGACTGATCCATTTTGAACTTCTTCAAAACTTTATCAAGGTATGTGCTTTGTGAAAGTCCTATCAAGCATCTTGATCTATCTCTATAGATCTTGATCCCCAATATATATGCAGCTTCACCGAGGTCTTTCATTGAAAAACTCTTATTCAAGTATTCTTTTATGCTATTCAGAAATTCTACATCATTTTCAATCAACAATATGTCATCCACATATAATATTAGAAATGTTATAGAGCTCCCACTCACTTTCTTGTAAATATAGGCTTCTCCAAAAGTCTGTATAAAACCATATGCTTTGATCACCTCATCAAAGCGTATATTCCAACTCTGAGATGCTTGCACCAGTCCATAAATGGATTGCTGGAGCTTGCACACTTTGTTAGCACCTTTAGGATCGCCAAAACCTTATGTTTGCATCATATACAACTCTTCTTTAAGAAATCCATTAAGGAATGCAGTTTTGACATCCATTTGCCAGATTTCATAATCATAAAATGCAACAATTGCTAACATGATCCGGACAGACTTAAGCATCACTATGGGTGAGAAAGTCTCATCGTAGTCAACTCCTTGAACTTGTCGAAAACCCTTTGCAACAAGTCAAGATTTATAGACAGTAACATTATCGTCAGCGTCAGTCTTCTTCTTGAAGATCCATTTATTTTCTATGGGTCGCCGATCATTGGGCAGATCCACTAGAGTCCACACTTTGTTCTCATACATGTATCCTATCTCAGATTTCATGGCCTCGAGCCATTTATCAAAATCTTGGATCATCATAGCTTCTTCATAGTTTGTAGGTTCATCATGGTCAAGTAACATGACCTCCAGAATAGAATTGCCGTACCACTCTGGTGCGGATTGTGCTCTGCCAGACCTACGAGGTTTTGTAGCAACTTGATCTGTAGTTTCATGATCTTTATCATTAGCTTCCTCTATTGGTGTAGGCATCACGGGAATAGATTCCTCGGGTGAACTACTTTCCAAATTGAGAGCAGGTACAATGACCTCATCAAGTTCTACTTTTCTCCAAATCACTTCTTTCGAGAGAAACTCCTTCTCTAGAAAGGTTCCGTTCTTAGCAACAAAAATCTTCCCTTCGGACTTGTGGTAGAAGGTGTACCCAATTGTTTCCTTAGGGTATCCTATGAACACACATTTCTCCGATTTGGGTTTGAGCTTATCGGGCTGAAGCCTTTTGACATAAGCATTGCATCCCCAAACTTTAAGAAATGATAGCTTAGGTTTGTTACCAAACCATAGTTCATACAGTGTCGTCTCAACGGATTTTGATGATGCCCTGTTTAAAGTGAATGCAGCTATCACTAAGGCATAACCCCAAAACGATAGTGGTAAATTGGTAAGAGACATCATAGATATCCAATAAAGTGCGGTTACGACGATCGGACACACCATTACGTTGTGGTGTTCCAGGTGGCGTGAGCTGTGAAACTATTCCACATTGCTTATAGTGGGTTGCTAGAGTGACAGAAGCTTAAACCCAAGTAATGGGGTTGTTGCGTATGGGAGTAAAGAGGACCTGATACTTTAATGCTATGGTTGGGTTTTACCTTAATAATCTTTAGTAGTTGCATATGCTTGCTAGAGTTCTAATCATAGGTGCATATAATCCTAATAGTGAAAGTATGCTAGCTTATGCCTCTCCCTCGTATAAAATTGCAATAATGATTACTGATCTTGTTAACAATTGTCTAGGACAATTCCGCACACTGATCATTATTCCACACTCGCTATTTGTAATATATTGTGATATATTCTAACTTTATGATAACATCACCTATTTTTATATTTTAGTTCTCCGATATCATGCAAAGCTATCCTACCCACAACCTAGTTTTATTTCTCGATGGAAGCAAACGTTCGGTGTACATAGAGTCGTACCAGTGGCAGATAGGACTTGAGAGAATATTGATCTTGCCTTTAGCTCCTTGTGGGTTCGACACTTCATACTTATCACTTCCATATTTGAAAATTGCTATGATGATTCCTTGCACTTGGGGATTATCACCCATTGCCGACATTGCAGCGGGACAACCTTGGGGAGAGGGACTATGACCATGTGCTACAATGGCTAGCTAGGAGGCGACGACCACTGCAAGCCCGCCCATGGATGTTGGTGCAATGGGATCACCCGCGTTGCAATGGGGTCGCGCGGAGGTGCTGCAAGGGGTGGAGGGTCGCGCGGCGACGCTGCAATGGAGCGCTAGCCGACGACTCTTGGTGCTATGATGCAGCGCTTACCGCCGGCCTGGAGCTGCGATGCAACCTCGGTGCTGCAATGGAGCTTCACCAATGGTTCGCGGTGCAGCAATGAAGTGCTCGCCGGCGGCCCAGAGCTTCCATGAAACCTCAATGCTGCAATGCAGCTTCGCAGGCGGCTTCCGGTGCTGGGATGCAGCGCTCTTTGGCAGCCCCTGCAATGGAGCTTCGTCGTCGGCTCCGGCCTGGTGCTGCAGTGCAAAGCTCGGCGACGATGGCCGTGATGCTTGCAGCGATGACGCTTCCGCTGCTGCTGGGCACGATGTGCAGGCCGCTGATGTCTACAACACAACCTTCTTCTTGTAGACGTTGTTGGGCCTCCAAGTGCAGAGGTTTGTAGGACAGTAGCAAATTTCCCTCAAGTGGATGACCTAAGGTTTATCAATCCGTGGGAGGCGTAGGATGAAGATGGTCTCTCTCAAACAACCCTGCAACCAAATAACAAAGAGTCTCTTGTGTCCCCAACACACACAATGCAATGGTGAATTGTATAGGTGCACTAGTTCGACGCAGAGATGGTGATACAAGTGCAATATGGATGGTAGATATAGGTTTTTGTAATCTAAAATTATAAAAACATCAAGGTAACTAATAATAAAAGTGAGCGAAAACGTTATTTCAATGCTTCAAAACAAGGCCTAGGGTTCATACTTTCACTAGTGCAAGTTCTCTCAACAATAATAACATAATTGGATCATAATCCCTCAACATGCAACAAAGAGTCACACCAAAGTCACTAATACAGGAGAACAAATGAAGAAATTATTGTAGGGTACGAAACCACCTCAAAGTTATTCTTTCTGATCGATCTGTGCAAGAGTCCGTAGTAAAATAACACGAAGCTATTCTTTCCGTTCAATCTATTCTAGAGTTCGTACTAGAATAACACCTTAAGATACAATTCAAGAAAAACCCTAATGTCACCTAGATACTCCAATGTCACCTCGAGTATCCGTGGGTATGATTATATGATATGCATCACACAATCTCAGATTCATCTATTCAACCAACTCAAAGAACATCAAAGAGTGCCCCAAAGTTTCTACCGGAGAGTCAAGACAAAAACGTGTGCCAACCCCTATGCATTAGTTCACAAGGTCACTGAACCTGCAAGTTGATCACCAAAAAATACATCAAGTAGATCACGTGATATCCCATTGTCACCAGAGATAAGCACATGCAAGACATACATCAAGTGTTCTCAAATCCTTAAAGACTCAATCCGATAAGATAACTTCAAAGGGAAAACTCAATCCATTACAAGAGAGTAGAGGGGGATAATCATCGTAGGATCCAACTATAATAGCAAAGCTCGCGGTACATCACGATCATGCCAAATCAAGAACACGAGAGAGAGAGAGAGAGAGATCAAACACATAGCTACTAGTACATATCCTCAGCCACGAGGGTGAACTACTCCCTCCTCGTCATGGAGAGCGCCGGGATGATGAACATGGCTACCAGTGAGGGAGCCCCCCTCCGGCAGGGTGCTGGAACAGGGTTCCGATTCGTTTTTGGTGGCTACAGAGGCTTGCGGCGGCAGAACCCCCGATCTAGGTTATTTTCTGGAGCTTTGGGTATTTATAGGAGGTTTTGGCCTCGAGAACAAGTCAAGAGGACCCATGGGGTGTCCACGAGGCAGAGGGGCGCCCCCTATGGGGGTGGGTGCGCCCTCCACCCTCGTGGGCCCCATGAGCCTCCTCTCCGGTAACTCTTTATTCCAGTATTTTTTATATTTTCCAGAAAAAATCTCCATTGATTTTCAGCGCATTTCAAGAACTTTTTTTTCTGCACAAAAACAACACCATGGTAGTTCTGCTGAAAATAGCGTCAGTCCGGGTTAGTTCTAACCAAATCATACCAAAATCATGTAGAAATATTATAAAAATGGCATGAATACATCAAAAATTATAGATATGTTGGAGACGTATCAAGCATCCCCAAGCTTAATTCCTGCTTGTCCTCAAGTAGGTAAATGATAAAAACAGAATTTTTATGTGGAATTCTACCTAACATAATTTTCAATGTAATTCTCTTTATTGTGGCATGAATGTTCATATCCAAAAGATTCAAGATAAAAGTTTAATATTGAAATAAAAATAGTAATACTTCAAGCACGCTAACCAAGCAGTTTATGTCTTATCAAAATAACATAGCCATAGAAAGCTTATCCCTACAAAATCATATAGTTTGGCCATGCTTCATTTTAGTCACACAAAATGCTCCCATCATGCACAACCCCGGTTTCAGCCAAGCAATTGGTTCATACTTTTTAACGCGCTTCAACCTTTTCAACCCTCACGCAATACACGAGCGTAAGCCATGGACATAGCACTATGGGTGGAGTAGAGTATGATCATAGGGATTATGTGAGAAAACAAAAAAGGAGAAAGTCTCACATTGACGTGGCTAATCAACGGGCTATGGAGATGCCCGTCAATTGATGTCAATACGAGGAATAGGGATTGCCATGCAACGGATGCACTAGAGCTATAAGTGTATGAAAGCTCATCAAAAGAAACCAAGTGGGTGTGCATCCAACTTGCTTGCTCACGAAGACCTAGGGCAATTTGAGGAAGCCCGCATCATTGGAATATACAAGCCAAGTTCTATAATGAAAAATTCCCACTAGCATATGAAAGTGACAAAATAAGAAACTCTCTATCATGAAGATTATGGTGCTAATTTGAAGCACAAGTGTAGAAAAAGGATAGTAACATTGTCCCTTCTCTCTTTTTCTCTCATTTTTTTTATTTGGGCTTCTTTGGCCTCTTTTCCCCCTTTTCTCTCTCTTTTTTATTTCGTCCGGAGTCGCATCCCGACTTGTGGGGGAATCATAGTCTCCATCATCCTTTCCTTACATGGAACAGCGCTCTAATAATGGAAATCATCACACTTCTATTTATTTACAACTCAAGAATTACAACTCAATACTTAGGACAAAATATGACTCTATGCGAATGCCTTCGGTGATGTACCGGGATGTGCAATGAATCAAGAGCGACATGTATGAAATAATTATAAGGGTGGCTTTGCCACAAATATGATGTCAACTACATGATCATGCAAAGGAATATGACAATGATGGATCGTGTCATAATAAATGGAATGGTGGAAAGTTGCATGGCAATATATCTCGAAATGGCTATGGAAATGCCATAATAGGTAGGTATGGTGGCTGTTTTGAGGAAGATATAAGGAGGTTTATGTGTGATAGAGCGTATCGTATCACGGGGTTTGGATGCACCGGCGAAGTTTGCATCAACTCTCAAGGTGAGAAAGGGCAATGCACGGTACCGTAGAGGCTAGCAAATTGCGGAAGGGTAAGAGTGCGTATAATCCATGGACTCACATTAGTCATAAAGAATCATATACTTATTGCAAAAGTTTATTAGCCCTCGAAGCAAAGTATTACTACGCATGCTCCTAGGGGAAGGGTTGGTAGGAGTTAACCATCGCGTGATCCCGACCTCCACTCATAAGGAAGGCAATCAAAGAACACCCCATGCTTCAAATTTGTCACACAACGTTCACCATACGTGCATGCTATGGGACTTGCCAACTTTAACACAAGTATTTCTCAATTTCATAATTACCCAACTAGCATGACTTTAACATTACCACCTTTATATCTCAAAAAAATTATCAAGTATCAAATTTATCACAGTGTTTAATGCACTCCATCTGAAAGTTTTTATTTTACCCAACTTGGATGCCATCATATTAGGACCAATTTTATAACCAGAGCAATTACCAAGCTGTTATAAAGGACTCTCAACATAATATAAGTGAATCATGATAGATCAATAATTTTTACAAAATAAAACAACCTGTCGGGGAAACTGATCCACCAACACCTATGGGGACAGGGCCCCTTTCGGTTCGGAGGGGGGCGGAGGCCGCACAAAGAGCGGATCGAGGCAGTACACGCGAGCAGTTTTACCCAGCTTCGGGCCGCACGGATGCGTAAAACCCTACTGCTACTTGTTTGTGTGTATTGAATTCTTGCTCAGGAGCGATGGACGCTGCCAGACCGAGCGTGAGAGTGTTTCTGGTGTTTCAAATGAGCCGGACCGGCCCAACCTCTTCTACGTTGCGTTCGGGCCTCCTTTTATACTTTAAAGGGGTCACCGACAGGTGGCAACGTAGACTAGAAGGGTAAAAATGGAAAAGGATGCGGTAGGTGCAGCTACCGCTACTGTGGATACAGTGCACCCTACCTAACTCTGACGGCAGGGGACAAGGTCATTGAATGCCTGTCTGAGTTGCCTAAACAGTGCAAAAAGTGACCGTTAGGAGCGCCACCGTTTGCCACGATGGCCTTCTCTTCATCTCCGCTTGCCACCACGCACCCCTAGCTGCGCAGCCTCCTGCCACGTGTGCTTGGGAGAGTCCTAGAGCGACACGTTAGTAGGTGTGCTGGAGCGCGGGCACGAAGTGGGGGTTTCCCGCGGCAAGCTCCTTGCCGCGGTCGTCGTCTTGTCGTGTTTGGGAGCTTGTTGCTCACCGGGCCTTGCCGGGACGCAGGGCGCGTCGCGGCAAGCTTTCTTGGTATGCCTTGAGTGGCCTTCCCGGCAAGCTCCTCTTGCCGGGGTCTTGTCTCTTCCCGGCAAGATCCTCTTGCCGGGGCCTGGCTTGGCCTTCCCGGCAAGCTCCTCTTGCCGGGGCCTTGGTTGGCCTTCCCGGCAAGCTCCTCTTGCCGGGGCCTTGGTTGGCCTTCCCGGCAAGCTCCTCTTGCCGGGGCCTTGGTTTGAGTACTTTGTTCTTGAATGGTCTTAAAGGGAACCACGGAGGGTCTTGGCGGTCACCTGGCAAGCCTTCCCGCGGGATGCTGCGACCG
Organism: Triticum aestivum; assembly: GCF_018294505.1. Classification (NCBI taxonomy): domain Eukaryota; kingdom Viridiplantae; phylum Streptophyta; class Magnoliopsida; order Poales; family Poaceae; genus Triticum; species Triticum aestivum. The sequence goes on from NC_057804.1 coordinate 622,720,544, forward strand.
CCTGTGCACAAGTTCGGGGTACTAGGGTACCCCTACTCTAGTACACCGACAGGAGCCCCCGGGCCTGGGCCATACACGGTGCCGAGCGCTGTTGGGCCAGGCCCAAAACAGTGCACGGGCACGCGCGGCCTAGGTCACGCCGCATATCTCTCCGCTCCCACCGCGCACGCCCAGAACGGCACGCGTCAAACGCGGCGTCGTGGGTGACGCGGGCGGCGTGCGCGGGGCTAAGCCCCTCGAGCATGCGTCAGGCCATGATGATGGGGACGGTTCACGCCCTCCTCCCTAAACGGAGGTAGGCGTGGAGGCGTGGTGCATTTACTGGACGGGGCCGGTGCGCGGTTTTCGGGACGTCCACTCCCCGCGATCACGAGGCGGAGCGAGGCCGCCTCATCCATCGCCTTGGTTCTGCATCCCTGCCACGCGGCTCCGATGCGCTTGGGGTCGCGGACGGTGGAAGTGGGAAACTGGGCCGTCGCGAGCAGAGGCAGCGGGTTGCCCCCGACTCCCTGCTCTTCCCGTGCCTTGATTCGCTGAGCGGGGCGGCCGAGCCCCCACCTCGCTCCTTTGTAAAGAGCGGGAGGGGAGCACAGAAACCCGCACATTCCTTTATAAAGACAATTGAGGGTGGAAGGCTTTGGGTACTCCTCCGACGAGAACCTCCAACCCAGCGCCAAGCTCACTCTGTTCTTCAAAGGCGTGGCGGCGGCGCTCCAGCAACTCCGGGAACGGATCCCAAAGCAGTTGGCCGATGAGTCACGCTCGATTTGTGCCGGAGTTCTGGAGAAGGTGCTGGTGAAGGTGGCCTTCCGCAATCCGGGCCTCAACCTCACCAACGTCCTCAAGAAGCTGCCGGCGGACGCTGATCTTGACGCACTTAAGGCCCTCGTCGCACCCATTGTGGACAGGGTGAACGAGGTCAAAAGGGTTGATGGCGGTCGCGTAGATTAGGCCGTCCGTTTTCTTCTTTTCTTGTCGCTGCCAGTCATGTCATGGGAACACTTTATTAGAGGCGCAACAAGTTATTTTTGTAATACAACTCTATTTTAGGCAAAAAATTGCTGTGTTACTTCCTTTACTCGACTCTTGGCTTTGTATGGTTCTACCCTATGCTTTCTAGGGAAACTTGCTGGTGCAGGCACCCTTGCCGCGAGCGCTGAGTGTGGAACTTCAGCAGCCTACTGGCGGGGTCGCTACCGACAAGCAACCTTGTCGTAACTAGTTGCAGCTCACTTAAGTTGTTGAGCGGACTCGAAACAAAGTAAGGGCGCTAGCGGCTCACTTAAGTTGCTGAGCGGACTCGAAGCAAATTAAGGGCGCTAGCAGCTCACTTAAGTTGTTGGGCGGACTCGAAACAAAGTAAAGGCGCAACTAGCTACGAGTTGGTTCCTCCGCGCACAGGTTTTCCATACAAAGCACGGTCGTTCAAGGAAAATAACTCAAAAACTTAAAAAACTGATTGCTCAAGCTTTAACAACTTAGCTTTTCTGTCGTCTGCTTCCCGGCAAGGAGAAACTTTCTTGAACGGCCTGGTCCACACCATTATCTTCTCCTTCCCCCCTGGTAAACCTTGTGGGCGAGGGAACCTTCCTTCTTTTGAGAAAGAAACAGAGAAATAAAGTAATGATATGGAGCCTTGGGCTCGTTATTGCTTACCGGGGTCTGGTGCTGCACAAAGTGTCAGATAACATATGCGAAAGATTATCATAGCATAACAAAACTGACAAGATGTGCGGGGCACATGAACTTTACTGGTGCACAGGGTCTGCGCCCGGCTTTGTACAAAGGATTACATGCAACAGCGGCAAGACTTGTACAAAAGGTGGTTGCCGGAAAAGCTTCCGGCAACCGCGCCCTACGGGTAAAACTTACGAAGATGTTCAATGTTCCAAGAGTTGCTCACCGGAATGCCATGTTCGGTCTCAAGGCGGACAGCGCCGGGCCTAGTGACTCGTTTCACCCGATAAGGGTCTTCCCACTTCGGCGTCAACTTGTTGGAATTCTTGGCGGACTGAACACGCCGAAGAACAAGGTCGCCTTCCTCGAAGCTTCTGGCTTTAACTTTGCGGCTATGGTAGTGACGCAAAGCTTGCTGGTAGCGAGCGGCTCGCACAGCAGCCTGAAGACGGTCTTCCTCAAGGAGCAGCGCGTCATCTTGTCGCAGCTGCTCTTGCTCGAGCTCATCATAAGCGAGCACTCGAGGTGACCCGTAAACGAGTTCCGTGGGGATGCGTCTTGCCGTCGTACTTCTCTGGTACGTCTGGTTTGAAATTCTTTGTGCTGGGCCATTGGACTTGCCGCAGCTCACGGGTGAACGCAGGACAACCTACCGCGTACGGCAGATCGCCTGGTTCCCCTGGCGTATGCATGTCAACAGAGGGCCTAGCGTGCTTGTCGGATTGACGTCGCGCTTCTCTTCGGTGCTCGATGCGGGTTCGAGCGTCTTCTTGTTGTCGTTCATGGAGAACTTGGCGCTGGTCGCGGCAAGCTCGTGGGTCCGACGACGCGGTGGAGCCGCTGTCGGGGTGGAACCGGCGAGTCCGCGATTTTGGCCTTCGTAGTGGAGAGTGCATGGAAGTCGCACCTCCCCCGGTCTTGTTGCCATCGGCTCGCGTTCGGCTGTCCTGCCGCGGCAGCGAGGTGCTTGGTTGCCGCGCAGTGTCGCCGTTGGCGAAGCCGATGAGGCTCTGGATAGTGGCCCTCCATTCGTCGGTCTTGTTCGCCGTCGGAGGATAGTCTAGGAGCAGTTGAGCTCGCGCCAAGGCTTCTGCTGGAGTGGTGGGCGGCGGAGGTGAACGGTGCGAGGAGTGGGGCGTGCTCGGACTCCTAACCACGTTAGAAGGAGCAGTGCCCCGTCCAGGCGACCGTACTTCGGTCGAGCCAGCACGTTGACGTGCATGTTGGTCTTGAGCGCCACGAGAACCACCAGCTTGATCTTGGCCCAGCGGACGTATGGCGCTGCGAACGCCATGACGCTGCTGGTCCCGCGCCTCCTGAGAGGGACGCGGTGCGCGCATGGACGCCGAGGTCTGTGCCGCCTTGTCCTTGGACTTGGCCGCACTGAGAGCTCCCTCGTCGACGCCCATTCTTCCGTCGACGTCCACCCCACCACCCATTTGCTCCGGAGGTGGTGAAAGCGACGCAGACGGAACAGCTACCTCCGAATCCTTCTTCTTCGGTGGCATGTCGATGAAGACGATGAAGATTTAGCTTGCGTGCTCGCCGGATCGGGTTCGCACAATCTCGACGCCCCCTACCTGGCGCGCCAGAGATGTCGGGGAGGCTGATCCACCAACACCTATGGGGACAGGGCCCCTTTCGGTTCGGAGGGGGGCGGAGGCCGCACAAAGAGCGGATCGAGGCAGTATGCGCGAGCAGTTTTACCCAGCTTCGGGCCGCACGGATGCGTAAAACCCTACTGCTGCTTGTTTGTGTGTATTGAATTCTTGCTCAGGAGCGATGGACGCTGCCAGACTGAGCGTGAGAGTGTTTCTGGTGTTTCGAATGAGCCGGACCGGCCCAACCTCTTCTACGTTGCGTTCGGGCCTCCTTTTATACTTTCAAGGGGTCACCGACAGGTGGCAACGTAGACTAGAAGGGTAAAAATGGAAATGGATGCGGTAGGTGCAGCTACCGCTACTGTGGATACAGTGCACCCTACCTAACTCTGACGGCAGGGGACAAGGTCATTGAATCCCTGTCTGAGTTGCCTAAACAGTGCAAAAAGTGACCGTTAGGAGCGCCACCGTTTGCCACGATGGCCTTCTCTTCATCTCCGCTTGCCACCGCGCAGCCCTAGCTGCACAGCCTCCTGCCACGTGTGCTTGTGAGAGTCCTAGAGCGACACGTTAGCAGGTGTGCTGGAGCGCGGGCACGAAGTGGGGGTTTCCCGCGGCAAGCTCCTTGCCGCGGTCGTCGTCTTGTCGTGTTTGGGAGCTTGTTGCTCACCGGGCCTTGCCGGGACGTAGGGCGCGTCGCGGCAAGCTTTCTTGGTATGCCTTGAGTGGCCTTCCCGGCAAGCTCCTCTTGCCGGGGTCTTGTCTCTTCCCGGCAAGATCCTCTTGCCGGGGCCTGGCTTGGCCTTCCCGGCAAGCTCCTCTTGACGGGGTCTTGGTTGGCCTTCCCGGCAAGCTCCTCTTGCCGGGGCCTTGGTTGGCCTTCCCGGCAAGCTCCTCTTGCCGTAGCCTTGGTTGGCCTTCCCGGCAAGCTCCTCTTGCCGGGGCCTTGGTTTGAGTACTTTGTTCTTGAATGTTCTTAAAGGGAACCACGGAGGGTCTTGGCGGTCACCCGGCAAGCCTTCCCGCGGGATGCTGCGACCGCCCATGCACAAGTTCGGGGTACTAGGGTACCCCTACTCTTGTACACCGACACAACCGCCTTGTTCTAAAAAGATATAAGTGAAGCACTAGAGCAAATGACAAACTACTCCAAAAGATATAAGTGAAGATCAATGAGTAGTCAAATAATTGTGCAACTATGTGAAGACTCTCTAACATTTTAAGAATTCCAGATCTTGCTATTTTATTCAAACAGAAAGAAAAACAAAACAAAATGACATCTCAAGGATAGCACACATCATGTGAAGAAGCAAAAACTTAGGTTCAACCGATACTAACCGATAATTGTTGAAGAAGAAAGGTGGGATGCCTACCGGGGCATCCCTAAGCTTGGATGCTTGAGAATTCTTGAGATATTATCTTGGGGTGCCTTGGGCATCCCCAAGCTTGAGCTTTTGTGTCTCCTCAATTCCTTTTATATCTCGGTTTCCTAAATCTCAAAAGCTTCATCCACACTAAACTCAACACGAACTTGTGAGATAAGTTAGTATAAACCAATGCAAAAACCTTATCATTTTATACTGTAACAAATCACAAAAATTATTATTAAACATTGGATACTAAATCTCTCTGCATATTTAATACTCCTATCCTCAAATAGAATCACTGAACAAGCAAACATATGCAAACATCACAGCAATCTGCCAAAACAGTACAGTCTGTAAAGAATGCAAGATTCATCATACTTCCCTAACTCCAAAAAATTATGAAAGTCTACCACACTATAGAAGATTTATCATATCTCAATATGCAAAAAGTTTCAACATTTTATCATTTCTGACTTTTCTAGGGAATTTTTGCAACAGTGGTAAACTTTCTGTTTTGAAACAGCAACATGTATACTTGCAAAATAAGCATGGTAAAGGCTATCCTTGATATTTTTATTGAACATATAGATGGAAAATATTATTCTAAATAACATCAAGTAAATACTAACAACAGAAAATGACACTCCAAGCAAAACACATATCATGTGGTGAATAAAAATAAAGCTCCAAGTAAAGTTACCGATGAACGAAGATGAAAGAGGGGATGCCATCCGGGGCATCCCCAAGTTTAGGCTCTTGGTTGTCCTTGAATATTACCTTGGGGTGCCTTGGGCATCCCCAAGCTTAGGCTCTTGCCACTCCTTATTCCATAGTCCATCGAATCTTTACCCAAAACTTGAAAACTTCACAACACAAAACTCAACAGAAAACTCGTAAGCTCCGTTAGTATAAGAAAATAAATCACCACTTAGGTACTGTTGTGAACTCATTCTAAATTCACAACCCATAACTTGCTCGACCTGAAAAAACAATATATGTGCTCAATAAATGAGAGAATTCTGCAAGTACAGACTGATAACTGGGATGCAGCAGGGATATTGTTTTTTCATCATGATAATAAGTGCATGCACTTCTTTTGGAAAAATTGGAGAACTGGGAATTCGAACGACAGGTGCTTATGCTACCCGTCAAATAAAAATCAGGTGCCTGAAAATTCGTTTTGAAACAAATGATTCAGCTTTATATCCACGTCGACGCTCGGCATGATGGTTGGAAGCAAATGCAAGTTCATACCAAAAGATCGTTAACAACAATACCAACTTGCAGACGACAAGGTAGTACAACTAGCAATACCAAACTAACTTATAATATTTTTACTCGTGGCCCTAGTGTTCGTCTAGTAGAAAATCTCGCAGAGGACCAGCTCCCGCTCCTTCTCTTGCTCTAGGTCCCCGAGGTGGTACTGGTGCATCAACCAGTTGGTCCTCTGCTGGTCGAACTTGTTGTTGGTGTGCAACACCAGAACCTTTTTGCTGCCCGTCTGCCGGCCGTTGACCATCACCGGCAAGGTATTGCCGGTCTTGTGCCACATCGCGTAAATGCCGCACTCCGACTGTATCTTGCGACGCGTCCACGTGCCCCTTTTGAACGTCCTGGAATTGCGCTGGAAGAAATGCTTCCTTAGGCCACTCAGTGTGATACCTGCAGTATTGTCAAATACAGGTTTTAGTGTACGTAGGTGGAATTTTAATAACATCTTTGGCATGTTGCAGTCACTTGTTTCACTTTTTATTAACTATCAAATTGTAATTGCTTCACCAGGTCTGCATCTAAAAAGAAAATTAGAGCTATAAACAAAGGAATATGTTTGTGGAAGTAGACGGCCGATTGGTGTCTTACCTGGAAGTTTCTCAGGTTGGGTGTAGCCTATGTCGTGCTCACTATCGATGGTTGGTATGAACAAATCGATGAGAGGGTGAGATCTCACGCTGTCAGCATTCACTTTGGCCTCAAGGTGCTCGGTCAGCTCCTTATCCGTGGGATCGAACTTGACACCAGCCGGCAGCACCGGCCAATCCTTCTTTGACTTGCATCGGTAATTCTAGTTATATGGTACTCAATGTATGATCAATCGACTGTTTTAAGTGAATGATGAAAGATTTCGACAGATAAGTGGTACTCCAAATCTGAAGTCCAGAATACCCGAACACGCCGCCGGGATTCTTGTGTCACCTCACGTGCAACATGTTGTCACGTCAATTCAATGTGTGGACATGAATAATTTGACCGACACATACTATTACTGCTACTGTACTACTTACTAGTCGTATCTAGTGTCACAATAGTATAAATTGTTAGCTAAACCTATGTATAAATTGGTATACCGCGTACTGTATACCGCGTACTTGTTAGCTAAACCTATGTATAAATTGAGTACCATATACAATTTATACAATTTATACAATTTGGCGGCAGTATCCAACAATTTGTTGGATGCCAAAAGAGGGTCGTGCTACAACAGCAGAGTACATGGCTCAGTCTAGATATCAGGACGAATCAAGTTGTGCATATTTGCTATTGGCATGAAACAAATCGCCGCATGTCGGGTTTGCAAAAGCCATCCATCGCATGGATGCTTGATGCCTTTCACACACTGAAGATTATCTGGCAACAAGCTGTGTCGATGAATCTCTAGATATGGTGATTCATGAAACCCATGGTATGATGTGTAAACACAATCCCCCGTAGCGAATGGAAGTTACATAGCACGGTAATCATCGCCGGTGATATGATCGATGATTTGTTGGATGATCGGAGAATTGAGCCTGAGGAACAAGGAGTGGTTGCCTAGGCTGTAAACCCGCCTCCAGTTGAATACACCTGGCCCAACAGAGCTGGGATCTTTCTCGAACATGAAGCAACCATATCCATCAATGTCACGAACGCCCCACGCATTGTACTACATGTGGTTTGATGTAATGGTCTGGTCAATTTTGTACGTGCGAATGAGCATCAAATGACCGCCATCAGCTGAACGAGCGATAAACCACCACCCATCGATTGGTATGATTCCAGGTCCTGGAATCATGAAGGCCAGCGCATTTGCATCTGCTGCAACAATTCAAATTGGAGACCAAAAGGACAAAAATAAACAATCATGTTCAGAGTATGTGTGGAATTAAGATTATTATAACAGTAACATATATCATTGACAGAGAATTGCAATGCCGTGGTCATAATCATACCCCAAGTTAAAAAAAGCCAATGGCTTTCACATTCTAGCAATATGTCATGGTTCAAACATCATGTAACAATGAGAGGAAAACAGCTATGACAGAGCCTACTCATATTCTACCATAGCACTTACTACTACTGTTCTCATATCAACTCTAAGCAATAACATGCGTTGTTATAAAAATCTTGGAAACGAGAGTAACATATGGCAATCATGATGTTATGCTCATAATATGTATTCTAACAATCATTAGATGCCAATTGTTCTCATATCAACTCTAATAATAAGAAAGACAAATAACAGAGGGAGGCTTTTACTCCATATTTGGGAACAGAGGGAGTACCACCATATGGAGAGAACAGAGGAATCTTGAAATATGAACATGTCAATGGGAGGGAGTAAGCCCCATGCATGCATGCATGCATGCAACATGCAACACTCACACGTACACATGGATGCACGCAACACTCACGCACCCATGCGGCACACATCACACGACGCAACACACACGCTCACGCTCAAGTGCTCAACCTACTCCCTATGTTCGTGAAAGACTGTACATTTAGAGATTTACACATTGACCAGGGCATAATTAATGCCCAAAAAGTAGCAGACTTATGTATGCATGCGACCATTGAGAGAAGAAGATTAAATGAAGGTGTTGCATGTTGTAATTAAGGATAGACATGTAGCATATACCTAGAGCACAAGTTGGTGCATTAGTCAATCAATATCAATTTAGATTAAAGGCTAAATGCATTGGAAGTGTAGATGTACATCATGTACTACACTCTTTGTTTTTAGCCGATGTACACTCTTTGTTGGAAGACCGAGGGAGTACACATGCATGCACTCACATACACAGCCAGGGTGGTTCGCGCGCAAGGGTTGGACTCCTGTCGCACCTGTGTAAAGTTTTGTTTAACTGATTTCTTTCCTCTGCCAACTGACAGGTGGGACCCAGAAACCAGGTGACAATTTAACCGGTCAACAAAGTGCCAAGTCGACTATGTGGCCGGTCAGTAGGGTGCAATACGGTGCTCTACAATAAGCTAGTGATCGTATAATCACCACAAAACTATATATAGTGACCGTAAAGAGCATATTGTTACATACGTTGACCACCAGTGTATTTTCTCGTTTCAAATTAAGCCATATTAATCGGAAAGGACACAGTAGGGACTACTAGTACTAGTACTGCTTTGATGTGTCCCGTCAACTCGCCGAACGAGGAGAAGCTTGCTTACTACGCCTCTCCCTCGCCCACGCGCGCGATGGTTCACAGGACGAGGAGAGGGTTTTGACTACAGCGCCCTCTCCCTCTCTCTCCCTGTCTCCCTCGCCCTCTCCCTCGCCCTCGTGGTGGACGTGTAGCAAAGTTCAATCGGTGTCAGATTGCCAGAAGCATATTGTACTGTAGTATCATCATTGTTGGACCTTCCAAATAGGCGAACAACCAAGTGCAAGGTCCACACGAGTACGAACTGTTGAACCTCCCGAAGAGGAAAAGAGCCAAGCGCAAGGTTTTATAGGAGTTGTCGTCCTAGTAGGAGTGTACTACAACTATAGCGAACAATGCTACCGTATGATGCCGCCATGTCACGTATATCCAAATCTGTGCCACCTTTTTTTCTCAAAGAGCGTGTTGGAGCCCGTGCAACAACCACACAAGTTGCACATACACATAACATATTTACTAGTAATAAATTCTAAAGGACAAATGCCAGTATGCCAGACAAGTTCATCTCCAATTCTTGTGATAAATTTGTGCACGACTAGTCTACATATATTCACAGCGCTACCATTCACAATTACCGTACTCCACCTACACATTATAGATGGGCTACATGTCCTCCTCCAGGTTCCAGTCCCATGTGTTCTTCATGGATGGAACGATCCATAGCGGACCCGAAGGTCTGAAGTAAACTACTCACACTTCATCGGAGGGGCTATGGTGTTGATGTAGAAGCCCTCCGTGGTGGATGCCCCCTCCGGCGGAGCTCCGGAACAGGCCCCGAGATGGGATCTCGTGGATACAGAAGGTTGCAGCGGTGGAATTAGGTTTTTGGCTCCTGTTCTGATCGTTTGGGGATACGTAGGTATATATAGGAGGAAGGAGTACGTCGATGGAGCGTCGAGGGGCCCACGAGGTAGGGGGCATGCCCAGGGGGGGGCGCCCTCCACCCTCGTGACCGCCTCTGGCACTTCTTGGAGTAGGGTCCAAGCCTCCTGGATCACGTTCGGTTGGAAAATCACGTTCCCGAAGATTTCATTCCGTTTGGACTCCATTTGATATTCCGTTTCTTCAAAACACTGAAATAGGCAAAAAAACAACAATTCTGGGCTGGGCCTCCGGTTAATAGGTTAGTCCCAAAAATAATATAAAAGTGGAAAATAAAGCCCAATATAGTCCAAAACAGTTGATAAAGTAGCATGGAGCAATCAATAACTATAGATATGTTGGAGACATATGAGGCATCCCCAAGCTTAATTCCTGCTCGTCCTCGAGTAGGTAAATGATAAAAAAAGAATTTTTGATGCGGAGTGATACTTTGGCATAATTTCAATGTAAATCTTCTTAATTGTGATATGGATATTCAGATCCGAAAGATTCAAGACAAAAGTTCATATTGACACAAAAATAATAATACTTCAAGCATACTAATCAAAGCAATCATGTCTTCTCAAAATAACATGGCAAAAGAAAGTTCATCCCTACAAAATCACATAGTTAGGCTATGTTTGATTTTCGTCACACAAAGATGTTCCCAACTTCTATACCCCCGATGACAAGCCAAGCAATTGTTTCATACTTAAATAACCTCAAACTTTTTCAACCTTCACGCAATACATGAGCGTGAGCTATGGATATATCACTATGGGTGGAATAGAATATGATGATGGGGATTGTGTGGAGAAGACAAAAAAGGAGAAAGTCTCACGTTAACCAGGCTAATCAACGGGCTATGGAGATCCCCATCAATTGATGTCAACATGAGGAGTAGGGATTGCCATGCAACGGATGCACTAGAGCTATGAATGCTCAACAAAAGAAAACTAGTGGGTGTGCATCCAACTTGCTTGCTCATGAAGACCTAGGGCATTTGAGGAAGCCCACTGTAGGAATATACAAGCCAAGTTCTAAAATGAAAAATGCCCACTAGTATAAAAAGACAACTTATGAGAATCACTACATGAGGAACAAGGTGCTACTTTGAAGCACAAGTGTGGAAAAAAGAGATAGTAGCATTGCCCTTTTTTTGGGCCTTTTTTATTTTGGACTTTCTCTTTTTTTTATTTGGGCAATGCTCTAATAATGATGATCATCACACTTCTATTGATTACAACATAAGGATTACAACTCGAAACTTAGAACAAGATATGACTCCATATGAATGCCTCCGGCGGTGTACCGGGATGGTGCAATGAATCAAGAGTGACATGTATGGAAAATAATGCATGGTGGCTTTGCCACAAATACGATGTCAACTACATGATCATGCAATGGCAATATGACAAAAGTAATGTATGTCATGATGATGATGGTGGAAGTTGCATGGCAATATATCTCGGAATGGCTATGGAAATGCCATGATATGTTGGTATGGTGGCTGTTTTGAGGAAGATATAAGGAGGTTCATGTGTGATAGAGCATATCATATCACGGGGTTTGGATGCACCGGCAAAGTTTGCACCAACTATCAAGGTGAGAAAGGGTAATGCACGGTACCGAAGAGGCTAGCAAAGGCGGAAAGGTGAGAGTGCGTATAATCCATGGACTCAACATTAGTCAAAAGAACTCATATACTTATTGCAAAAATTTAGAAGTCATAAAAAATCAAGTACTACGCGCATGCTCCTAGGGGATAGATTGGTAGGAAAAGACCATCGCTCGTCCCCGACCGCCACTCATAAGGATGCACAATCCAGGTGCACTTCATGTTTCAAATTTGTTACACAACTTTAACCATACGTGCATGCTACGGGATTTGCAAACTTCAGCAAAAGTATTTCTCAAATTCATAATCACCCAACTAGCACGACTTTGATATTATCACCTCCATATCTCAAAACAATTATCAAGCATCAAACTTATCTTCGTATTCAATTCACTCCAAAGAAAGGTTCACATATCTTGAATACCAAGTATATTAACATTAAGCAAATTACCATGCTATTAACGACTCTCAAAATAATTTAAGTGAAGCATGAGAGATCAATAGTTTCTTTAAAACAAATCCACCACCGTGCTCTAAAAGATATAAGTGAAGCACTAGAGCAAAATTATCACGCTCAAAAGATATAAGTGAAGCACTATGAGCAAAACTATCAAGCTCAAAAGATATAAGTGAAGCACATAGAGTATTGTAATAAATTCCAACTCATGTATGGCTCTCTCAAAAGGTGTGTACAGCAAGGATGATTGTGGTAGACTAACAAGCAAAGACACAAATAATACAAGACGCTCCAAGCAAAAACACATAACATGTGGTGAATAAAAATATAGCTCCAAGTAAATTACCGATGGAAGTGGACGAAAGAGGGGATGCGTTCTGGGGCATCCCCAAGCTTTGACTTTTTGGTGTCCTTGGATTATCTTCGGGGTGCCATGGGCATCCCCAAGCTTAGGCTCTTGCCACTCCTTGTTCCATAATCAATCAAAAAAATTCACCCAAAACTTGAAAACTTCACAACACAAAACTCAACAGAAATCTCGTGAGCTCCGTTAGAGAAAGAAAACAAAAGACTACTTCAAGGTACTGTAATGAACACATTCTTTATTTATATTGGTGTTAAACCTACTGTATTCCAACTTATCTATGGATTATAAACTATTTTACTAGCCATAGATTCATCGAAATAAGCAAACAACACACGGAAAACAGAATCTGTCAAAAACAGAACAGTCTGTAGCAATCTGTAACTAACGCAAACTTCTAGAACTCAAAAAATTCTACCAAAATAGGAAGTCCTAGAACATTTTTTATTGAACAGCAGAAAAAAGAATCAACGCAAAAGCATGTTCCCGTGATTTAATATAACCATATTCGTGCGTGCAAAGTTTCTGTTTTTCAGCAGAATCAAATCAATTATCAACGTAGGTTATCCTATAGGTTCTACTTGGCACAAACACTAATTAAAACATAAAACCGCATGCAAACAGAAGGTAGATGGATTATTTATTCCTAAACATAAGCAAAAACAAAAAACACAAAATAAAATTGGGTTGCCTCCCAACAAGCGCTATCGTTTAATGCCCCTAGCTAGGCATAAAAGCAAGGATAGATCTAGGTAGTGTCATATTTAATGTTCAGTTTTTTGGTGGAGTCATGCTCGAATCTGGGAGGTTCTTTCCTCTTCCCTTCATACTCGGAAATTTTTAGATCTAAAGAATCCAACCGCTTATTACAAAGAGTAATCAACATATTCATACGGTGAAGATTTTCGCTAACACTTTTAAGAGGCTCAAGAGACTTTTGTAAATTTTTTGTTACTTCGCAAATCTTCTCAAACACTTGGGTTTCTCCTTAGGTAGGATGAGATCCTCCTTTTTTGGGTAGTGTTCCCACTATTCCCTCTATAATTTCATGCACAATACTGGGGTCAATCTCAATGTAATTTCCCTTGGCAATGCAGTCCAAGAGTTGTCTATGCGTCATATTTAACCCAACATAAAAATTTCGAAGAAGAATTCTAAAGTTCACCTCTAGGGTGCACTTATGATAAGATTCCATCATCCTATACCAAGCATCTTTTAAGTTTTCTCCTTGCCTTTGCTTGAAGTGAAGAACTTCAAACTCGGGAGACATAGGAGCGGATAAGGAATTAGACATGACGACAAGCAAGCAAACTAGCACACGAGCAAACAGAAAGGCAAGGGGAAAAAGGCAAACGGGAAAGAGAGGAGGAGATTGGGAAAGAGAGGGCGAATAAAACGACAAGGGTGAAGTGGGGGAGAGGAAAACGAGAGGCAAATGGCAAATAATGTAATGCGAGAGATGGGGATTGCGATGGGTACTTGGTATGGTTGACTTGCTTGCGTGAGCCTCCCCGGCAACGGAGCCAGAAATTCTTCTTGCTACCTCTTGAGCACTGTGTTAGATTTCCCCGAAGAGGAGAGGATGATGCAGCAAAGTAGCATAAGTATTTCCCTTAGTTTTTGAGAACCAAGGTATCAATCCAGTAGGAGACCACGCACAAGTCCCTCGTACCTACACAAAACGATAGCAACTCACAACCAACGCGATTAGGGGTTGTCAATCCCTTCACGGTCACTTACGAAAGTGAGATCTGATAGATAATATTTTTGGTATTTTTGATAGATAGATGCAAAGCAAAAAGTAATAGGCAAAGTAAAAACAAAGCAAGTAAATAAAGTGATAGAGATTGATATGATGAGAATAGACCCGGGGGCCATAGGTTTCACTAGTGGCTTCTCTCAAGAGCATAGATATTCTACGATGGGTGAACAAATTACTGTTGAGTAATTGACAGAATTGAGCATAGTTATGAGTATATCTAGGCAATGATCATGTATATAGGCATCACGTCCAGAACAAGTAGATCGAAACGATTCTGCATCTACTACTATTACTCCACTCATCGACCGCTATCCAGCATGCATCTAGAGTATTAAGTTAAAAACAGAGTAATGCCTTAAGCAAGATGACATGATGTAGAGGGATAAATTCATGCAATATGATAAAAAAAACCCATCTTGTTATCCTCGATGGCAACCATACAATACGTGCCTTGCAACCCTTTCTGTCACTGGGTAAGGACACCACAAGATTAAACCCAAAGCTAAGCACTTCTCCCACTACAAGAACTACCAATCTAGTTGGCCAAACCAAAAAGGATAATTCGAAGAGACTTGCAAAGATAACTTAGTCATACATAAAAGAATTCAGAGAAGAATCAAATATTTTCCATAGATAATACTGGATCACAAACCCACAATTCATCGGTCTCAACAAACACACCGCAAAAAGAAGATTACATCGAATAGATCTCCACAAGAGAGGGGGAGAACTTTGTATTGAGATCCAAAAAGAGAGAAGAAGCCATCTAGCTACTAGCTATGGAACCGAAGGTCTGAAGTAAACTACTCACACTTCATCGGACGGGCTATGGTGTTGATGTAGAAGCCCTCCGTGGTGGATGCCCCTCCGGTGGAGCTCCGGAACAGGCCCCAAGATGGGATCTCGTGGATACAGAAGGTTGCGGCGGTGGAATTAGGTTTTTGGCTCCTGTTCTGATCGTTTGGGGATACATAGGTATATATAGGAGGAAGGAGTACGTCGGTGGAGCGTCGAGGGGCCCACGAGGTAGGGGGGCATGCCCAGGGGGCGCCCTCCACCCTCGTGACCACCTTTGGCACTTCTTGGAGTAGGGTCCAAGTCTCCTGGATCACGTTCGATTGGAAAATCACGTTCCCGAAGGTTTCATTCCGTTTGGACTCCGTTTGATATTCCATTTCTTCGAAACACTGAAATAGGCAAAAAAACAACAATTCTGGGCTGGGCCTCCGGTTAATAGGTTAGTCCCAAAAATAATATAAAAGTGGAAAACAAATCCCAATATAGTCCAAAACAGTAGATAAAGTAGCATGGAGCAATCAAAAATTATAGATACGTTGGAGACGTATCACAGTACTAGTACTACTTTTTCTCAACTAGTAGTGCGATGTACTGTACTTCTAGTCTAGTCTAGTATTCTGCACCAGTTTTGAACTCTTGAATCTCAGGGCCAAGGAGCTACAGTTGGAAGTGGAGGGTACTACTGTTCTATAGAACCATCGCTGTACTATCAATGTAGGGAAAGTACACCTGCGTAGTGGCCTAGTGGGTACTCTTGGTGCTCTATTCAGCCGCTCCTCTCACGTAGCTGGCCTACTCGGCCGCTCCTCTCACGCACACACTAGCAGCCTGTTTATCAGCGACAGTTACCGTGGGGTCGGAACATTTGAGTTATTTGATACAGCGAGACTAGGCTTTTCGCTTCCATTTGTGGAGGCGTAATGGATCTCGTCGAACTTTGTTAGTATTTCCTTCTTTTTGAATGAGATGAAGCAAAGCTTTTGCCTCCGTTTCAAGAAAAAACATGTCAAGAGGAATTTCTTTTATAGTAGAGACGATAATGGAGTGAAGTCCATGCGTGCAATGCCACAAGCTACAGAGTAGTAGTAGCGCACTTTACGTACAGAGCCATATTGCACAGTTCCCAATGCCCCGCCGGGCTTTTCCGGCTCCTCGGGCTTAATTGGGAGGCGCTAGTTTAAATATGCTACTAGCTGATCAGGAAGCTGCAAGCAAGGTGCGGCTAGGGCGAGCACGCGAGCCATGAGATGCTAGGAAGGAAATCCCGTTCACGTGGCTAGGCTATCCAGTGCACCCAGATTGTGGTGCCGCATGTTCGTTTGACTTCAAAACTCAAACTACCCGTGTAAAATATTGGCTCGCAGCAAAGTTACTACCTCCATCCGGGTTAATTGGTCCCCATTATATATCGTGCCAAATTTTGACCATATAGTAAACTAACAAAATGTTCACGCATGTCATCAAACATTATATTTTTGAAATCTATGTTCAAATACGAATCCAATGAGATATTTTTTCTTGACATGCATTAACATTTTGTTAGTTAAATCTTAAGTCAAAATTTGGCACAAACTACAAAGCGGACCTATAAACCAGGACGGAGGTAGTACTATTTAAAAAAAAGGCCGCCGAGCGTTCGGCCGGGATTGAACCCACAAAAAGAGGTATACACTCCCGCGACCACTAGTAGTACTCGTTGGAGTACAACACAACCTAGAATCGCCTTTTGTCGCTAGTAGTACGTACATTGTTCCTTACAAGAAACCCCTAATAATGCAAGAAACCACTAAAATGCCAAGAAACTACTACCACTTGCATACGTGGCAGACCTAAGATAAGACTACCTTCTCAACCATTGTACATGCTCTTACCAACCAGCCCTACCAAGAAACGACTACTCTACAAAGTGACGTTATAGGCACGTTTCAACCCATGGCCCTGTTTGGATACATTTGTTGTCAATCTAACCTTGCCATCCAAACACCACTTTGGTTAGAGTTAGTTCAGGGTTAGAATCTAACTCTAACCTCTGACATGGCCCATGTCGCCCATTAAGTCAACGCCTTCTATCGACCGGGCGTTATGACTTGTGGGACCTACATGTCAGTCTGCACAAAAATCCTCGAGTGACCTCCGACCTCCGGCCCGTCCACCTAGTCATCCTCGGCCATGGGACGCAGCTACTGTCATAGGCAGAAGGCGAGGTTAAAACCGCCGGCGGTGCGGAGCCCATGTTGCGGCAGCCTGGATGCCAGCTCCATCCGGCGCTCACGGTCGCTAGCTGGCCAAGATAGCTCCGTCCAGCTGCTTGTCTGCAAGGTTTGCTAGCTAGATTGGCACGGCAGTGCGGCGGCTTGCTCGCGCGCGCCACGCTAAGGCCAGCCATCTGGCTCGAGCGAAGGCCAATGCGGCGGCTTGCTCGCTCGTGAGTCACGCTTGGGCTAGCTTGCCAACCCGTGGGGAGGCCAGCGCGGCGTCCGACCCGTCCGGCGGAGTAGCGGCCAACTCGCTCATCACCGGCGCCACCGACGAACACGCATCAGTACTGTTTGAAGTAATGTTCAGGAAAAATAATGATTTGAGGGGGAATAACAGGATAGAAGGTCAGATGTGGGTCCCTCGTGTCAACGGTCAAACAAAGTGTGTTGGTTTAAGCTGCCTCGTCAGCACGGATGTATGGGCTAACCCTGTCATAAATGGGTTTAAACGAACCTAATCGGTAGGAGTACTAGGTAGTAGTTTTTGGCATGGATTAAGAAATTTTTGGTATGTTTTTGCTATTTTTTGTACAATAGATTCTTCCTAGGGCTGGTTGAAAGTGGTAGTTTTTTTTGTTAAATACTCTACATATTGTAAGTAGGAGTGAAAGTGAAGCTTTGGAAGCCAATAAGCAAGGCTAGTTACATAGTGCATATGTGTACATGATTGAAAGTAAATGTCAACCATGAGTGACTAATATCTTGATGGAAAACTCGAAACTATGGAATACTAGGAAAAAAATGCATGGTTGGAAATACTAGCAATGTTCATGTGCGTTGCAACGAATCATAAGTAGAAGAATACTTATTCACAAACCTGATACAAAACACTCTAATTTTGATATACATATGTCACTAGAGATATAATATGTTTCAATTAGAATATATTCCTTGGGCTGTTTCGGTGAGGTCAGGGAGGGCTGTCGTTGGTTTTAAGATACTAATTATGGGTTTTTCTGCAAATTGGTAGCTAAGTGGGATGTTGGTGAGAAAAGGAAACAACTTACCACACAGTCGTTAGATGTAGATCTAATGGTCAGAAAGGACGGATGGCAGACACACCATATTCACCAACTTAGTCTTCTGTAGGAGTACTAGCAAGATCCGTGCATTGCACGGAACATCAAGATGCATTTTTTTATAAAACACTTGTCGTGATTGACCCTTGCGGTAGTAACCCCATGTGTAAAAACTAACGGTATCTCGAGAAATATGAGATAAGGTGAAGAGGAGTGTGTCGGTGTCAGAACCAGCGGATCTCGGGCAGGGGGTCCCTAACTGTGCGTCTAAGGCTAATGATAATAGGAGGCGTGGGACACGATGTTTACCTAGGTTTGGGCCCTCTCGATGGAGGTAATACCCTACTTCCTGCTTGATTGATCTTGATGATATGAGTGTTACAAGAGTTGATGTACCACGAGATCGTAGAGGCAAAACCCTAGAAGCTAGCTTATGATTATGATTGTTGTTGTCCTACGGACTAAACCCTCCGGTTTATATAGACATCGGAGGGGGCTAGGGTTACACATAGTCGGTTACAAAGAAGGAGATCTACATATCTGAATTGCCAAGCTTGTCTTCCACGCAAAGGAGAGTCCCACCCAGACACGGGACGAAGTCTTCAATCTTGTATCTTCCTAGTCCAACAGTCCGGCCAAAGTATATAGTCCGGCTATCAGAGGACCCCCTAATCCAGGACTCCCTCAGTAGCCCTTGAACCAGGCTTCAATGACGATGAGTCCGGCGCGCAGATTGTCTTCGGCATTGCAAGGCGGGTCCCTTCTCCGAATACTCCGTAGAAGATTTTGAACACAAGGATCATGTCCGTCTCTGCAAAACAAATACCACACACCACCGTAGAGAGTACAATATTCCACAAATCTAATCTGCTGACAACTTTCTATAGCGTGACATCACGCCACGACCCGGTCATCATTCGAACCGTTTTTCTCAACCAGCTGCTGCACATATTGCAAGGCGGTTTCCTTGGCACGCCTTGTCGAAGTAGAGATCGTGTCCCCTTATCACGGGATTCTCATCAATACGGGTGTGGGTAACCCAAGCGCGCCATCAATCGCGGCGCTTGGGGAATAAGCAATTTTACAGGGCAAGTGGGGAGGCGCACAGTTTCTACCGCCTTTATAAAGGGATAAGGATTCCTCTTTTTCACCCACGCCTTCTTCTTCCCCTGCTCATCCATTCTCACACGCTCGAGCTCCAGCGCCAAAGCCCTCACATTCTCCTCAAAGCCATTCCAAACATGTCCGGAGCGGGAGGCAAGTGGATGGCCTCCTCCGTTATGGAGGAGAACATTACGAAGCTCCAGGAGGCCGGATACCTGGCCGCAAACATTGCGCACCGGCTCCCAGACGCAGGGTAGATCGTCCCTACTCCAGAACTCCATGAGAGGGTTGTGTTTCTTGCCCACTTCGTCCGTGGACTAGGATTTCCTCTCCACCCATTTGTCCACGGGCTCATGTTTTACTGTGGGCTAGATTTCCATGATATGGCCCCCAATTTCATCCTCAACATCTTGGCGTTTATCATCGTGTGTGAGGCCTTCCTCCGCATCAAGCTCCACTTCAGACTGTGGCTGAAGATCTTCAACGTGAAGCCGAAGATAGTGGTCGGCCAGCAAGCGGAGTGCGGAGGCGCCATGGTGGGCAAGATGCCCAACATCACCTGGCTCGAAGGCTCCTATGTGGAGACCGTGAAGGGGTGGCAATCGGGGTGGTTCTATATCACCAAGCCGCGCGACTCCAACTGGGCGGCGGCCCCCAAATTTCGATCTGGCATCCCCATGCGGCTTACCTCCTGGAAAAGGAAGTGTTTAGCTTGGGGTGAGCTAGCGGAGCTGACCGGACTCCAGAACTATGTAAAGAATATGATAAGCAAGAAGATCAAGCTTGTGAACGTGGTCCAGGTCATGCTCTTCCGCCGGATCCTTCCATGTCAAAGACGGGCATTCCATATGTGGGAGTTCGACCCGGCCGAACACCAGACGCTGCGAGAGCTCTTTGACACGACGCACAAAGACATCTGGAAGGTGCTGTTCAAGGCCGCCGAGGTGCTGCCTCCCATTACCGAGGATCGCGGACTCAGCACAAAGCGCCGCGCCAATCCGGTAAGCTATCTGTATTTCAAAAGATGCGCTTTTACCAGTATGTTCATGGGAGGAATCTAAGCCTCCACGTCGATTTAACAGGACTGGGTAGCGACAGCGGAGTGGATCGATTATACAGCTCCACTACCTGAAGATCCAACAACAGCTCTCCTAATGGAGATGCTGTTTCCGGCGCCCTACGAGGTGCCAGAGAAGAAGGCCACGGGGACTAGGAAAGGTCTCCGGTGCAAGGTCGTGTCGGACTCATCGTCCAAAGACACCGAGGCGCGCTCCTCCAACGAAAACGAGGAGGAGAAAGAGGAAAGTCCTCCCCCCCCCCAACTGGGGGGGGACAAGAAAAGGAAGGGTGGCCCGTCTGGGGAGGCCGAAGGATCCAAGAAGGGGAAGACCCTCCCTCCAGACCACTCCACAACAGCGGCCTATAGCGACGAGCAGTGGCTGCCCAGGAACAAGCCCTTGGAGAAGTCATAAGTATCCGGATACCATAATATTTCCGGCATGTTTTGCTTTATTGCTTCTTATCATGTTAAATATGATCGTGCAGACCGTCCAAATCCTACATCGACTTATCCTCCTCGGAGGGGTCTTTGAGCGCGTCGGCGATGAACAGCAATTCGCTCCCGAGAGCCACCACCCCCCGGCCCGCGGACGACACCGAGGTGTTGTCTTAGAGGATACCAGGCCAGGGGGACAGTTCTGGAGGCGCCCCAAGGTGAAATCCTTAACGCTGGGCACATGGGGGGGGGGGGAATACCCCCATGGATTCTGATGAGGGGGGCCACAGCAAGTTTGGTCCCCAGTCGGATACTGCGCCGGAACCTCCAGTGGTTCCGGATTCAGGCAGGAAGCCCCTCACTAAGTGTGGCAAGCCTCTGTGCCGATGACCTCCGTCCATCCAGAGGCATCGGACAACTTGCTGGAAGCGCTTTAGGGCGCTTCCATTGATGAAGAACACCGTACTCTTATGAGTACGGTGATCGCGAAGGTTCGGTCCACCAAAAGCGGATTGACCAAAGCCTGCGCCAGCCTCCTAACAGGCTTTGAGGTAAGCAATTAAATTATGAGAGAATATCCCAACATAGATAGTAGCCCCTGATGCTCTGTTTGGTGTTCGGAAAGAAAAGACGAACAGAGGATCAAATAACATCCACATGAGTCTAATCATATTATGTCTATGTGAATAAGAAGGCATCACTGCTGGCCGCTGCCGCCCGTAGTGCGGAGGTCTCTGAACTGAAGCGGGACCTGGGGCGGACCGAGGAAGAGCTCGGCAGCTCGAGGAGAACAAAGGTAAGTGATACCCCATCTGTATGTCATATAAAGGAAACATTGTTGCTGCTAATAGAAGCATCATGAATTTAATAGGGGCCACAACCAAAGTGGCGGCCCTTAAGAAGGCATTGTCCGAGGCCGAAGACAAGGCGGCCAAGGAGCACACCAAGCGCGAGAAACAAGAGGCTCGGGTTGATGAGGTCCAGCAAGAGCTCCAGGACTTCGTCAAAAAATTCGAGTCCTTGGAGCGTGACTCCAAGACACAAGAGTCCGAGCTTGCGAAGGCCCTCTAGAGCGCACAAAACACCAAGGCCGAAGCCCAAAAGGCCCTCCAGGAGATTCTGGCAGCCAAGAAGATAGTGGCGGGTAAGGCATTCATTATGCAAAGTAAGCATGTGAAGGATACTTTCCTTTTACTTACCCGAATTCGGAGCTCTCCAGGAGCGTTCGCAGATCTGCCGCATAGCATATCGGATGCTGCGGAGTTCTACCGTGCCGAAAAAGGGAGCTCGACAGAGAAGTTGTTTTGGTCTCAATATACTGGGACCGAATATCCGATGCCCTTGAGCGACCAGCTGAAGCAACTGGTCGAATTGCACAAGGCAGTCGAACTGGCCATGAAGGACCTCATCATCCGGCTATGGCCTGGTGAGCCCCTGCCCAGCAGCTACTTCGGCTTGGTAAAGCGGCTGGCAAGTGCCTGTCCGCGGCTTGAAGTCATTAAGCGGTCCGTCTGCATTGAAAGTGCGCGCAGGGCCTTGGCCCGTGCGAAAGTGCACTGGGCCAAAATGGATGCCGAGAAGCTGGTGACTGATGGGCCGCCGAAGGGCAAGGAGCATCGCCGCCCCGAACAGTATTATGAAAATGTCCTGAAGGGTGCCTTCCTTGTGGCGGATGAATGTGCTAAGGATGTAATATTTGAATGAATGTACTCATGTCATCCTGTAATATGAAAACGAGTTCATGAGCACTGTATAACGCTTGTTGATTTAAAATATTACCTTCTATGCGACCATTTATAAAGTCTGAGAGTTGGCCAGTCGTCGGCTTCTGCCCCCATGTAACTAGTACTGGGGTGTTCGGGATAAATCTAAACACTCTTTATCCAATTTTTTGGTCCTTTAAGGAGGTGTTTAGCGCAACAAACAAGGCAATCAGACTATACAGCTTTATCACTCTCACTTAGCCATAGAAGTCTACAATTTTAAATTTTGGCGAAGCCCCTAGTATTGGGAAGGCCGAACTTGGGGCGCTATACATGCCTAAGTCGGACAAGGCCGATTCCTCGCCTAAAGCGGCAAAAATCTTTAAGGATTTGAGACCTCTCGAACAGCGACCAGCTCTCGCCTCATCATGACAGCCAGTTTTCGGCTTTCTCTACTGAGGTGCTCATCCAGAAGAACCGAGACACAATCACAGTAGTTCTCGCTGTGCTACCTTAGCCGATATAGCAGAATGTAAGGTACCAAAACATGGGAGCCAGGAACACCCAACTATAGACCCAAGACGTGATTCGGAGCTGATGCATATAATGCTATAAGTTCGGGGTGCCGCACTATCGAAAGTGTTCAGACTTTTCTTGCCGTGTTATGGGGTACACTGAAGCACCTGGCGAGCCGGACATACCAAAATGTACGGGTGCAATTTGTAATAAATAAGAAGTAAAGGAAAGGGATAAATAAATGTAATAGTAAGCTGATGCTATACATTATTTTCCATTGTTATTTAAATAATACGTCAAAGCGTATGTATACAAGTAGTGCGATAAGCAAAAATAGGACTATTTGACATGTCCTGGCCAAGGGTAAGATGCATGTGGTATGTAAAACAGGTATGATGATCGTTATTAGAGACCACCTGGGGATTCCCTTGTATGCCAAAGCTTCCTGTCCCCTTGGTGTTTCCATCCCGTTATATGTCTGATAGTCGGACTATCGGGAGGGCCTCCCAAAAATAGGGACCTGAAAAGAAAAGGTGTGAAGATATACGGATCCTGGTGAGGTTGAGTCGCATTTTGGACCGTGTCATAGCCGTGCCTCCGCCTATGCCCATGGTATTGTGAGTGCATAATTATGTACATGCGGCACAAATTTTGCCACTTGACTGAGACAAGGACGGAGGCCGAATTGCTAGGCGAGCTCTGGACGTGCCAGACGATCCTATTGCGGGGTAATCCAGACTCGCTTGACGGTGTCCGGGTTCTTTATCGCCGAATTGGCGGACTGCCTAAGAAGACTGCTTTGTACTTCTGTTGCAAGGGCTGCAGTGTGCTCCTCCGTACGGAGCGAGCGCTTTGTGTTTCCATTTACTGTTATAACCCCGTGAGGTCCCAGCATTTTGAGCTTGAGGTATGCATAATGTGGTACCGCATTGAATCTAGCAAATGTGGTTCGTCCGAGCAAATGCGGTACCACTGTGGAAGGGGACGATATCGAAGATTAACTCCTCGCTCTGGAAGTTGTCTGGTGATCCGAAGACTACTTCCAGTGTGATTGAGCCCGTGCAACAGGCCTCTACACCTGGTATGACACCTTTAAAGGTGGTTTTTGTGGGCTTGATCCTTCAGGGGTCGATGCCAATTGTGCGCACTGTATCCTTATAGAGCAGGTTCAGGCTGCTGCCACCGTCGATAAGGACTTGTGTGAGATGAAATCCGAAAATGATGGGGTTGAGGACCAATGTGGCCGAACCACCGTGACAGATACTGGTAGGATGGTCCCTGCGATCGAAAGTGATCGGACAAGAAGACCATGGGTTGAATTTTGGGGCGACTGGCTCCATCGCGTAGACGTCCCTTAGTGCATGCTTCCATTCCCGCTTGGGGATATGGGTTGCGTATATCATATTCACCATTTTCACCTGGGGAGGAAATTTCTTCTGTCCTCCTGTGTTCGGCGACCGGGGCTCCTTGTCTTCATCGCTATACAGCCCCTTTTCCTTGTTTTCGGAATTCAACTTGCCGGCCTGTTTGAACACCCAGCATTCTCTGTTGGTGTGGTTGGCTGGTTTATCGGGGGTGCCGTGAATTTGACATGAGCGATCTAGTATGCGGTCTAAACTGGACGGGTCCGGATTGGTACTTTTGAATGGCTTTTTCCACTAACCGGGCTTAGAGCCACTGAATCCGGCATTGACTCCTGTGTCTTCGGCGTTGTCGCCATTGTTGCGACGCTTATGTCTGTTGTGTCGTGCATTGCCGTTGCTATCTCTGGCATCTGAAGTGCCAGGATTTCTTGATGTGCTATTGCTACAAGCCAGCCAGCTGTCCTCGCCTGCGCAAAAGCGGGTCATGAGTGTCGTGAGGGCTGCCATGGACTTCGGCTTTTCTTGGCCAAGGTGTCGGGCGAGCCACCCATCGCGGATGTTATGCTTAAAGGCCGCTAGGGATTTGGCGTCCGGACAATCGACGATTTGGTTCTTTTTAGTTAGGAACTGAGTCCAGAATTTCCTGGCTGACTCTTGATGTCTACTACACAACCTTCTTCCTGTAGACGTTGTTGGGCCTCCAAGTGCAGAGGTTTGTAGGATAGTAGCAAATTTCCCTCAAGTGGATGACCTAAGGTTTATCAATCTGTGGGAGGCGAATGATGAAGATGGTCTCTCTCAAATAACCCTGCAACCAAATAACAAAGAGTCTCTTGTGTCCCTAACACACCCAATACAATGGTAAATTGTATAGGTGCACTAGTTCAGTGAAGAGATGGTGATACAAGTGCAATATGAATGGTAGATATAGGTATTTGTAATCTGAAAATATAAAAACAGCAAGGTAACTAATGATAAAAGTGAGTGTAAACGGTATTGCAATGCTAGGAAACAAGGCATAGGGTTCATACTTTCACTAGTGCAAGTTCTCTCAACAATAATAACATACTTGGATCATATAACTATCCCTCAACAAGCAACAAAGAGTCACTCCAAAGCCACTAATAGCGGAGAACAAACGAGGAGATTATGGTAGCGTACGAAACCACCTCAAAGTTATCCTGTCCGTTCTATCTATTCAAGAGTTCGTAGTAAAATAACATCAAGCTATTCTTGCCGTTCAATCTATCATAGAGTTCGTACTAGAATAACACCTTAAGACACGAATCAACCAAAACCCTAATGTCACCTAGATACTTCATTGTCACCTCAAGTATCCATGGGCATGATTACACGATATGCATCACATAATCTTATATTCATCTATTCAACAACACAAAGTACTTCAAAGAGTGCCCCAAAGTTTCTACCAGAGAGTCAAGACGAAAATGTGTGCCGACCCCTATGCATAGATTCATTGAACCCGCAAGTTGATTACCAAAACATACATCAAGTAGATCACGTGAATATCCCATTGTCACCACAGATAAGCACGGCAAGACATACATCAAGTGCTCTCAAATCCTTAAAGACTCAATCCGATAAGACAACTTCAAAGGGAAAACTCAATTCATCACAAGAGAGTAGGGGGGAGATACATCATAAGATCCAACTATAATAGCAAAGCTCGCGATACATCAAGATCGTGCCATAGAGAGAACACAAGAGAGAGAGAGATCAAACACATAGCTACTGGTACATACCCTCAGCCCCGAGGGTGAACTACTCCCTCCTCGTCATGGAGAGCATCTGGATGATGAAGATGGCCACCGGTGAGGGATTCCCCCTCCGGCAGGGTGCCGGAACGGGCTCCCGAGAGGTTTTTGGTGGCTAAAGAGGTTTGCAGCGGTGGAACTCCCGATCTATTGTTTGCTTCGATGTATTTAGTGTATATGGGAATATATAGGCGAAAGAAGTCGGTCGGGGGAGCCATGAGGGGCCCACGAGAGTGGAAGGCGCGCCTAGGGGGGTGGGCGCGCCCCCCTATCTCGTGGCCTCCTCGAAGCTTCCCTGGCTTGCACTCCAAGTTCCCTGGATTGCTTCTGTTCCAAAAATAACTTTTCCGAAGGTTTCATTCCGTTTGGAATCCGTTTGATATTCCTTTTTTTCGAAACACTGAAATAGGCAAGAAAACAGCAATATGGGCTGGGCCTCCGGTTAATAGATTAGTCCCAAAAAATAATATAAAAGTGTATAAAAAAGCTCATAAGCATCCAAAACGGGTAATATAATAGCATGGAACAATAAAAAATTATCGATATGTTGGAGACGTATCAAGCATCCCCAAGCTTAATTCCTGCTCGTCCTCGAGTAGGTAAATGATAAAAACAGAATTTTTGATGTGGAATGCTACCTAGTATATTTCTCAATGCAATTTTCTTTATTGTGGCATGAATGTTCAGATCCAAATGATTCAAAATAAAAGTTCATATTGACATAAGAAATAGTAATACTTCAAGCATACTTAATCAAGCAATCATGTCTTCTCAAAAAAACATGGCGAAAGAAAGTTATCCCTACAAAATCATATAGTCTGGCTGTTGCTCTATCTTCATCACACAAAGTATTTAATCATGCACAACCCCGATGACAAGCCAAGAAATTGTTTCATACTTTAGTAATCTCAAACTTTTTCAATTTTCACGCAATACATGAGCGTGAGCCATGGACATAGCACTATATGTGGAATAGAGTGGTGGTTGTGGAGAAGACAAAAAGGAGAAGATAGTATCACATCAACTAGGCGTATCAACGGGCTATGGAGATGCCCATTAATAGATATCAATGTGAGTGAGTAGGGATTGGCATGCAACGGATGCACTAGAGCTATAAATGTATGAAAGCTCAACAAAAGAAACTAAGTGGGTGGGCATCCAACTCCCTTGCTCACAAAGACCTAGGGCACCTTGAGGAAGCCCATAACTGGAATATACAAGACAAGTTCTATAATGAATATTCCCACTAGTATATGAAAGTGACAACATAGGAGACTCTCTATCATGAAGATCATGGTGCTACTTTGAAGCAGAAGTGTGGTAAAAAGGATAGTAGCATTGTCCCTTCTCTCTTTTTCTCTCATTTTTTTTCTTTTTTTTCTTTTTCTTTTTTCTTTTCCCTTTTTCTTTTTGGGCCTTTCTTTTTTTATTTGGCCTTTCTTTTTTTCTCTTTTTTTTCTTTTATAAAGTCTGAAGTCTCATCCCGACTTGTGGGGGAATCATAGTCTCCATCATCCTTTCCTCACTGGGACAATGCTCTAATAATGAAGATCATCACACTTTTATTTACTTACAACTCAAGATTACAACTCAACAAGATATGACTATATATGAGTGCCTCCGGCGGTGTACCGGGATATGCAATGAATCAAGAGCGACATGTATGAAAATTATGAAGGTGGCCTTGCCACAAATACGATGTCAACTACATGATCATGCAAAGAGCAATATGACAATGATGATGCGTGTCATATAAACAGAACGGTGAAAAGTTGCATGGCAATATATATCGGAATGGCTATGGAAATACCATAATAGGTAGGTATGGTGGCTGTTTTGAGGAAGGTATATGGTGGGTGTATGGTAGAGGCAAAAGTAGTGCGGCACAAGAGAGGCTAGCAATGGTGGAAGGGTGAGAGTGCGTATAATCCATGGACTCAACATTAGTCAAAAGAACTCATATCCTTATTGCAAAAATCTACAAGTCATCAAAAACAAAGTACTAGGCGCATGCTCCTAGGGGGATAGATTGGTAGGAAAATACCATCGCTCGTCCCAGACCGCCACTCATAAGGAAGACAATCAATAAATAAAATTGTGCTCCAACTTCATCACAAAGCTGTTCACCATACGTGCATGCTACGGGAATCACAACCTTTAGCACAAGCATTCTTTAAATTCATAATCACCCAACTATCGTGACTTTAATATTACCACCTCCATATCTCAAAACAATTATCAAGTATCAAATTGATCATAGCATCCAATTCACTTTCTATGATAGTTTTTACTATACCCAACTTGGATGCCTACCATTCTAGGACCAATTTTATAACCATAGAAAAATACAATGCTGTTCTAAGAGACTCTCAAAATAATATAAGTGAAGCATGAGAGACTAGCAATTTCTACAAAATTAAGCCATCGCCGTGCTCTAAAAGATATAAGTGAAGCACTAGAGCAAAAACTATCTAGCTCAAAAGATATTAGTGAAGCACATAGAGAATTCTAATAAATTCCAATAAAGTGGGCTTCTCCCAAAAGGTATGTACAGCAAGGATGATTGTGGAAAACAAAAAAGCTAATACTAATATCATACAAGATGCTCCAAGCAAAACACATATCATGTGGCGAATAAAAATATAGCTCCAAGTAAAGTTACCGATAAACGAAGACGAAAGAGGGGATGCCTTCCGGGGGCATCCCCAATCTTAGGATTTTGGCTATTCTTGAATATCTTGGGGTTCCTTGGGCATCCCCAATCTTAGTCTTTTTCCACTCCTTATTCCATAGTACATCAAATCTTTACCCAAAACGTGAAAACTTCACAACACAAAACTCAACAGGAAATCTCATAAGCTCCGTTAGTGAAAGAAAGCAAAACCACCACATAAGGTACTGTAATAAACTCATTATTTATTTATATTGGTGTTAAACCTACTGTATTTTAAGTTCTCTATGGTTCCTACCACTTAATACTAGCCATAGATGCATCAAAATAAGCAAACAACATACGAAAAACAGAATCTATCAAAAACAGAAAGTCTGTAGCAATCTGTAACTCTCGAATACTTCTGGAACTCTAAAACTCCTACCAAAATAGGAACTCCTGGGAAATTTGTCTATTGATCTACAGAAAAAAGAATCAACGCAGAAGCACGTTTCTGTGAATTAACAAAAACTAATTTTGTGCGTGCAAAGTTTCTGTTTTTCAGCAAAACCAAATTAACTATCACCATAGGTTATCCTATAGGTTCTACTTGGCACAAACACTAATTAAAACATAAAAACACATCTAAAAATAAGGTTGATGCAAAAATTATTACTAAACAGGAACAAAAATAAAAAAAACACAAATAAAAATTGGGTTGCCTCCCAACTAGCGCTATCATTTAACGCCCCTAGCTAGGCATGATGATGACAATGATGCTCACATAAAAGATAAGAATTGAAACATAATGGAAGCATCATGAGGCATATGACTAGCACATTTAAGCCTAACCCACTTCCTATGCATAGGGATTTTGTGAGCAAACAACTTATGGGAACAACAATCAACAAGCATAGGAATGTAAAACAAGCATAGCTTCAAGATTTTCAACACATAGAGAGGAAACTTAATATTTTTGCAATTCCTACAAGCATATGTTCCTCCCTCATAATAATTTTCAGTAGCATCATAAATGAATTCAACAATATAACCAGCACCTAAAGCATTCTTTTCATGATCTACAATCATAGAAAATTTACTACTCTCCACATAAGCACAATTCCTCACATTCGGAAAAGTGGGAGTATCATAAAAGACATGAATACTATAAACTGTTTCCACATTAAAAGAGTAATGTTCAGAAAAAGGGTAATCATAATCATGACAAGTTTTATAAATATAATCATCACTACTTTTTATAGCATAAGTTTCATGACATTAATCATCATAAGTAGCAACTTTGTTCTCATCATAATCGATTGAAACCTCTTCCAAGATAGTGGAATCATCACTAAATAAAGTTGACACTCTTCCAAATCCACTTTCATATTCATCACAATAAGATTCAACATCCTCAAAAATAGTGGGATAATTACTTCCTAAAGATGACACTCTTCCGAACCCACTTTCATCAATATAATCATCATAGGTAAGAGGCATGCCATCATCATAACAACTTTGCATATCAAAACTTGGGAGGCTAAAAATATCTTCTTCATTAAACGTAGCATCCCCAAGCTTAGGACAAACATTAACTTTAGCAAATATATTCTCAAATATGTCATCCTCATCAAACATAGCTTCCCCAAGCTTGGGCCTTTTCATATCATAAGCATAATCACTCTCATCATTAATAGTATGGATAGCACCAATAGTATAGCAATTATCATCATCACAATGAGTAGTAGGAGCAACATCATTTGGGAGGGATACCTTTTTACCTTTGTTTCTCCTTCTTTTCTTTTTCTTCTTCACATTATGTGGGTTCAACTTTCTTCTTTGAGCTCCTTATTGATGAGATTGGTTGAATAGAAAGCTCCTCCTCGTTACCTGATTCATCATAAGAAATAATAGGAGGAGATTGGGAAGTCTCTTCCCTTTCATTAGTATTCTCATCATCTTCTATTCGCTTTCTTTTCTTTATGTAATTGGCAATATAAGGATTTTCAATGCAATTCACCGCACAATACATATAAATCTCCTCTAGATCAAACTCAAGAAGGTTATAACGGGAAAATTCTAGAAGAAATTTAGGTAAACGTTTCATTTCTTTGTAACCCTTAAGCAAACTAAGTTCATTATAATGTGCAAGGGAGATCAAATCATCACAATTTTTGGTCACAATTCGATCATGAAACAATCTGCATCGGAGATGTAAATGACCACTTTCATTGCAAAGTTCACAAGTACGGCGAAGGAAATATAATTCTTCAGCACTCACCCTTAGCCTTTCTTGTAACAATTTAGTTTCTACATGCTTATGCCTCTTGCAATATCTGTCTTCTCTATTTGGTGTATCTATGCAAACCCAATGCTCTCCACAATAATCAACATGCTTATAAGAGACATTTTCATCATAACTAGTGCAATCATCATTAGTACTATGGATATTCAAGGAGTTTATACTAACAACATTGCAATCATGCTCATCATTCAAAGATTTAGTGCCAAGCATTTTAATGCATTCTTCTTCTAGCACTTGAGCACAATTTTCCTTTTCATCATACTCACGAAAGATATTAAAAAGATGAAGCGTATGAGACAAACTCAATTCCACTTTTTTGTAGTTTTCTTTTATAGACTCAACTAGTGATAAAACAAGAAAAAAGATATTCCATTGCAAGATCTAAAGATATACCTTCAAGCACTAACCTCCCAAGCAACGGCGCCCGAAAATAGCTTGATGTCTACTACAAAACCTTCTTCTTATAGACGTTGTTGGGCCTCCAAGTGCAGAGGTTTGTAGGACAGTAGCAAATTTCCCTCAAGTGGATGACCTAAGGTTTATCAATCCATGGGAGGTGAAGGATGAAGATGGTCTCTCTCAAACAGCCCTGCAAGCAAATAACAAAGAGTCTCTTGTGTCCCTAACACACCCAATACAATGGTAAATTGTATAGGTGCACTAGTTCGGCGAAGAGATGGTGATACAAGTGCAATATGGATGGTAGATATAGGTATTTGTAATCTGAAAATATAAAAACAGCAAGGTAACTAATGATAAAAGTGAGCGTAAACTGTATTGCAATGCTAGGAAACAAGGCATAGGGTTCGTACTTTCACTAGTGCAAGTTCTCTCAAAAATAATAACATACTTGGATCATATAACTATCCCTCAACATGCAACGAAGAGTCACTCTAAAGCCACTAATAGCGGATAACAAATGAAGAGATATTTGGTAGGGTACGAAACCACCTCAAAGTTATCCTTTCTGTTCTATCTATTCAAGAGTCCATAGTAAAATAACATGAAGCTATTCTTTCCGTTCAATCTATCATAGAGTTCATACTAGAATAACACCTTAAGGCACAAATCAACCAAAACCCTAATGTCACCTAGATACTCCATTGTCACCTCAAGTATCCGTGGGCATGATTATACGATATGCATCACACAATCTTAGATTCATCTAGTCAACCAACACAAAGTACTTCAAAGAGTGCCCCAAAGTTTCTACCGGAGAGTCAAGACGAAAACGTGTGCCAACCCCTATGCATAGATTCATTGAACCCGCAAGTTGATCACCAAAACATACATCAAGTAGATCACGTGAATATCCCATTGTCACCACAGATAAGCACGGCAAGACATACATCAAGTGTTCTGAAATCCTTAAAGACTCAATCCAATAAGACAACTTTAAAGGGAAAACTCAATTCATCACAAGAGAATAGAGGGGGAGAAACATCAGAAGATCCAACTATAATAGCAAAGCTCGCGATACATCAAGATCGTGCCATAGAGAGAACACGAGAGAGAGAAAGAGAGAGAGAGAGAGAGAGAGAGAGAGAGAGAGAGAGAGAGAGAGATCAAACACATAGCTACTGGTACATACCCTCAGCCCCGAGGGTGAACTACTACCTCCTTGTCATGGAGAGCGCCGGGATGATGAAGATGGCCACCGGTGAGGGATTCCCCCTCCGACAGGGTGCCGGAACTGGCTCCCGAGAGGTTTTTGGTGGCTACAGAGGCTTGCGACAGCGGAACTCCCGATCTATTGTTCGCTTTGATGTTTTTAGGGTATATGCGAATATATATGCGAAAGAAGTCGGTCGTGGGAGCCACGAGGGGCCCACGAGACTGGAGGGCACGCCCAGGGGGGTGGGCACGCCCCCCTATCTTGTGGCCTCCTTGAAGCTTCCCTGGCTTGCACTCCAAGTTCCTTGGATTGCTTCTCTTCCAAAAATAACTTTTCCGAAGGTTTCATTCCGTTTGGACTCCGTTTGATATTCCTTTTCTTTGAAACACTGAAATAGGCAAGAAAACATCAATATGGGCTCAGCCTCCGGTTAATAGATTAGTCCCAAAAAATAATATGAAAGTGTATAATAAAGCCCATAAACATCCAAAACGGGTAATATAATAGCATGGAACAATCAAAAATTATTGGTACGTTGGAGACGTGTCAACTCTCCGGGCTATTGGGTTATGTGACTTAAGTCATCCAGCATCCGGTGGTCGCACATAAGTGCCCTCGAAGTTGTCAAGGAATGCGTCTTCCAGGTTCTCCCAACTGCCAATGGAGTTTGCCGGCAAGCTGTTCAGCCAATGCCGAGCCGGTCCTTTGAGCTTAAGTGGGAGGTACTTGATGGTATGTAGATCATCACCACGGGCCATGTGAATGTGGATAAGGAAATCTTCAATCCATACCACAGGGTCTGTTGTACCATCATATGACTCAATGTTCATGGGTTTAAACCCTTCTGGGAATTCATGATCCATTACTTCATCAGTGAAGCATAGGGGGTGTGCGGCGCCTCTATGCTTGGAAAGATCGCAACGTAGGTCAAATCAGTTTGGTTCGTTGTATTCGGCCCGGCCGGATTTGCTTTTAGTATATCCGGCATGACGGTCATCATCACGCGTTGTGGCGCGCCCCTGTGATCCGTAGATCGATCTTGATTGTCCTGCTTTGTTTTCCAATACGTCTCGCAGGTCATGCGTGGAGCCCCGGGCCTTCGTATTTTTGCTTGGTTGGCGTCGGGGTGTGGGCTGGACTTCACGCTGATATGCCACTTTGTCTCGGCCACGAGGTGGCTGGTCAGCCGCATCATGCGCTGGTAGTGTAGGCTTTAATGCCTTCTCCTCAAGTTGAGGTAGCAACTGCGCTTTGGGTAACTTTTGGTAGGGCGCTCGAGTCCGTATTCATCGGCTTCAGGACCTTAGTCCATCTATCAGTTAGCAGGTCTTGATCAGGTTGAAGTTGTTGCTGCTTTTTCTTCAGGTTTTTTTCAGTGGCTATAAGCCGGCGCTTGAAGCGCTCCTACTCGACGGGATCCTCAGGCACGATGAATTCTTCATCGCCGAGGCTCGCTTCGCCTTTGGAAAGGGGCATGTAATTGTCATCCTTTGATTCTCCATCCATTGCCTTTTCCTTAGGGATAGCTTGCCCATCCTCTAGTTCGGCCTGCTCGAAGCCTAGCTGGGCGGGATTGTTTTCGTCTTCGGTACCATCCGAATTGCTATTTCTTCTTGGCAGGGCTTAGAGCGGTGCCGATTACGCCGGTGCTTTGATTGCTTCTCGAGGGGATTATCCTCCGTTGCCTCATCACCGTTGCTTTCCTTGGGAGTGTCCACCATATATATATATACATATATATATATATATATATATATATATATATATATATATATATATATATATATATATATATATATATATATATATATATATATATATATATCATATGATGAGGTGGTTGTCCAGCGCCGTCTGGGCGGTGGTTCTTGTTCTTCTCCTGTGTCATCGTCCATACCGTCTATGTCTTCGGGGTTGAAGTCAAGCACGTCGGTTAAGTCATCGACAGTGGCTATTAAGTGGGTGGTGGGTGGGGAACGATTTTTTTCATCATCCGCTTCCCATTCCAGCTGGTCATAGTTCGGCGAGGAGTCTCCCGACAAAGAGAGAGACCTCAATGAATTTAGCACGTCACCCAAAGGCGAGTGCTGAAAGATATCCGCGGAGGTAAACTCCATCATCAGTGCCCAATCAAATTTCATAGGCACGGACGTACACGGTTCGGAGCCTGTGGCCGAAGTCAATGTTGGAAATATGCCCTAGAGGCAATAATAAATTAGTTATTATTATATTTCCTTGTTCATGATAATCTTTTATTATCCATGCCATAATTGTGTTGATAGGAAACTCAGATACATGTGTGGATACATAGACAACACCATGTCCCTAGTAAGCCTCTAGTTGACTAGCTCGTTGATCAATAGATGGTTACGGTTTCCTGACCATGGACATTGGATGTCATTGATAACGGGATCACATCATTAGGAGAATGATGTGATGGACAAGACCCAATCCTAAGCCTAGCATAGAGATCATGTAGTTCGTATGCTGAAGCTTTTCTAATGTCAAGTATCTTTTCCTTAGACCATGAGATTGTGCAACTCCCGGATACCGTAGGAATCCTTTGGGTGTCCAAAACGTCACAATGTAACTGGGTGGCTATAAAGGTGCATTACAGGTATCTCCGATAGTGTCTGTTGGGTTGGCACGAATCAAGACTGGGATTTGTCACTCCATGTAAACGGAGAGGTATCTCTGGGCCCACTCGGTAGGACATCATCATAATGTGCACAATGTGATCAAGGAGTTGATCACGGGATGATGTGTTACGGAACGAGTAAAGAGACTTGCCGGTTACGAGATTGAACAAGGTATCGGTATATCGACGATCGAATCTCGGGCAAGTACAATACCGCTAGACAAAGGGAATTGTATACGGGATCGATTGAGTCCTTGACATCGTGGTTCATCCGATGAGATCATCGTGGAACATGTGGGAGCCAACATGGGTATCCAGATCTCGCTGTTGGTTATTGACCGGAGAACGTCTCGGTCATGTGTACATGTCTCCCGAACCCGTAGGGTCTACACACTTAAGGTTCGATGACGCTAGGGTTATAAAGGAAGCTTGTATGTGGTTACCGAATGTTGTTCGGAGTCCCGGATGAGATCCCGGACGTCACGAGGAGTTCCGGAATGGTCTGGAGGTAAAGATTTATATATGGGAAGTCCTGTTTTGGTTACCGGAAAAGTTTCGGGCGATATCGGTAATGTACCGGGACCACCGGGAGGGTCCCGGGGGTCCACCAAGTGGGGCCACCTACCCCAGAAGGCTGCGTGGGCTAAGTGTGGGAGGGGACCAGCCCCTAGGTGGGCTGGTGCGCCCCCCACAAGGGACCCAAGGCGCAAGGGAGAGTGGGAGGGGGCAAACCCTAGGGCAGATGGGCCCTAAGGCCCACCCCAGGCGCGCCTCCTCTCTCTCCCTCTCTTGGCCGCCTCCCCAAGCCCCATCTAGGGCTGGCCGCACCCCTTGGGGGGGGGAAACCCTAGATGGGGGCGCAGCCCTCTCCCTCCCCTATATATACTTGAGGATTGGGGCTGCTATAAACATGAGAACCTCTCCCTCTTGGTGCAGCCCTACCTCTCTCCCTACTCCTCCTCTCCCGCGGTGCTTGGCGAAGCCCTGCAGGATTGCCACGCTCCTCCATCACCACCACGCCGTTGTGCTGCTGCTGGATGGAGTCTTCCTCAACCTCTCCCTCTCTCCTTGCTGGATCAAGGCGTGGGAGACGTCACCGGGCTGTACGTGTGTTGAACGCAGAGGTGCCGTCCGTTCGGCACTAGGATCTCCGGTGATCTGGATCACGACGAGTACGACTCCTTCACCCCGTTCTCTTGAACGCTTCCGCTTAACAATCTACAAGGGTATGTAGATGCACTCTCCTTCCCCTCATTGCTGGTTTCTCCATAGATAGATCTTGGTGACACGTAGGAAAATTTTGAATTTCTGCTACGTTACCCAACAGTGGCATCATGAGCTAGGTCTATTGCGTAGATTCTTTGCACGAGTAGAACACAAAGTAGTTGTGGGCGTTGATGTTGTTCAATATGCTTACCGTTACTAGTCCAATCTTGTTTCGACGGTATTGTGGGATGAAGCGGCCCGGACCGACCTTACACGTACTCTTACGTGAGACAGGTTCCACCGACTGACATGCACTTGGTGCATAAGGTGGCTAGCGGGTGCCAGTCTCTCCCACTTTAGTCGGAACGGATTCGATGAAAAGGGTCCTTATGAAGGGTAAATAGCAATTGGCATATCACGTTGTGGTTTTGCGTAGGTAAGAAACGTTCTTGCTAGAAACCCATAGCAGCCACGTAAAACATGCAAACAACAATTAGAGGACATCTAACTTGTTTTTGCAGGGTATGCTATGTGATGTGATATGGCCAAGAAGAATGTGATGAATGTATGTGATGTATGAGATTGATCATATTCTTGTAATAGGAATCACGACTTGCATGTCGATGAGTATGACAACCGACAGGAGCCATAGGAGTTGTCTTTATTTATTGTCTGACTTGCGTGTCATTATACAACGCCATGTAATTACTTTACTTTATTGCTAACCGGTAGCCATAGTAGTAGAAGTAATAGTTGGCGAGACAACTTCATGAAGACACGATGATGGAGATCATGATGATGGAGATCATGGTGTCATGCCGGTGACAATGATGATCATGGAGCCCCGAAGATGGAGATCAAAAGGAGCAAAAATGATATTGGCCATATCATGTCACTATTTGATTGCATGTGATGTTTATCATGTTTATGCATCTTATTTGCTTAGAACGACGGTAGTAAATAAGATGATCCCTCATTAAAATTTCAAGAAAGTGTTCCCCCTAACTGTGCACCGTTGCTACAGTTCGTCGTTTCGAAGCACCACGTGATGATCGGGTGTGATAGATCCTTACGTTCACATACAACGGGTGTAAGACAGATTTACACATGCAATACACTTAGGGTTAACTTGACGAGCCTAGCATGTACAAACATGGCCTCGGAACACGAAGACCGAAAGGTCGAGCATGAGTCGTATAGTAGATATGATCAACATGAAGATGTTCACCGATGATGACTAGTCCGTCTCACGTGATGATCGGACACGGCCTAGTTGACTCGGATCATGTAATCACTTAGATGACTAGAGGGATGTCTATCT
Source organism: Triticum aestivum (assembly GCF_018294505.1). NCBI lineage: Eukaryota > Viridiplantae > Streptophyta > Magnoliopsida > Poales > Poaceae > Triticum > Triticum aestivum. The sequence continues at coordinate 622,758,454 of NC_057804.1, forward strand.
CAGTGGGAGTTCATAAGATGAACTTAATTATCTGAACATAGTCAAAAGGATTTTGCAAATTATATCGTAGCTCGCGCTTTAGTTCTACTGTTTTAGATATGTTCCTAGAGAAAATTTAGTTGAAAGTTGATAGTAGCAATTATGCAGACAATAGAAAGCTTATGTCCTTAATGCACCGCTCAGTGTGCAGAACCCCAAACATCGTTTGTGGATGTTGCGAACATCGGACATACACGTTTTGATAACTACGTGATAGTTCAGTTAAACGGTTTAGAGTTGAGGCACCAAAGATGTTTTTCGAAACGTCGCGGAACATATGAGATGTTTCGAGGGCTGAAATTGGGATTTCAGGCTCGTGCCCACGTCAAGAGGTATGAGACCTCCGACGATTTTTTCCTTAGCCTACAAACTAAGGGAGAAAAGCTCAATCGTTGAGCTTGTGCTCAGATTGTCTGAGTGCAACAATCACTTGATAGTGATGTTTCTCCAAAGTCATTGCCACCAAGCTGCTAGAGCTTCGTGATGAACTATAACATATCAGGGATAGATATGATGATCCTTGAGGTATTCGCGATGTTTGACACCGCGAAAGTAGAAATCAAGAAGGAGCATCAATTGTTGATGGTTGGTGAAACCACTAGTTTCAAGAAGGGCAAGAGCAAGAAGGGATACTTCATGAAACGGCAAATCAGCTGCTGCACCAGTGAAGAAACCCGAGGTTGAACCCAAACCCGAGACTAAGTGCTTCTGTGATAAGGGGAATAGCCGCTGGAGCAGGACTACCCTAGATACTTTGTAGATAAGAAGGCTGGCAAGGTCGATAGAAGTATATTGGATATACATTATGTTAATGTGTACTTTACTAGTACTCCTAGTAGCACCAGGGTATTAGATACCAGTTCGGTTGCTAAGTGTTAGTAACTCGAAATAAAAGCTACGGAATAAACGGAGACTAGTTAAAGGAGAGCTGACGATATGTGCTGGAAGTGTTTCCAATTTTTATGTGATCAAACATCGCACGCTCCCTCTACCATCAATATTAGTATTAAAACCTGAATAATTGTTATTTGGTGTTTGCGTTGAGCATAGACATGATTGGATTATGACTATCGCAATACGGTTATTCATTTAAAGAGAATAATGGTTACTCTATTTATTTGAAAAATACCTTCAATGGTCTTGCACCTAAAATGAATGGTTCATTGAAATCTCGATCGTAGTGATACACATGTTCATGCCAAAAGATAGTAATGATAGTACCACCTACTTGTGGCACTGCCACATAAGTCATATCGGTATAAAATGCATGAAGAAGCTCCATGTTGATGGATCTTTGGACTCACTCATTTTTGAAAAGTTTGAGACATGCGAACCATGTCTATTGGTGTATATGCATGAAGAAACTCCATGCAAATGGACCGTTTGAACTCACTTGATTTTGAATCACTTGAGACATGCAAATCATACCACATGGGCAAGATGACTGAAAGCCTCGTTTTAGTAAGACGGAACAAGATAGCAACTCGTTGGAAGTAACACATTTTGATGTGTGCAGTCCAATGAGTGCTGAGGCATGCAGTAAATATCGTTATGTTCTTACTTCACAGATGATTCGAGTAGATGTTGAGAATATTTTCTTGATGAAACACAAGTCTAAATTATTGAATGGTTCAAGTAATTTCAGAGTGAAGTAGAAGATCATTGTGACAAGAGGATAAAATGTCTATGATATGATCATAGAGATGAATATCTGAGTTACGAGTTTTGGCACACAATTAAGACATTGTGGAAATTGTTTCACAATTAATACCACCTGGAACACCATAGTGTGATGGTGTGTCCGAACATCATAGTTGCACCCTATTGGATATGGTGCGTACCATGATGTCTCTTATCGAATTACCACTATTGTTCATGGGTTAGGCATTAGAGACAACCACATTCACTTTAAATAGGGCACCACGTAATTCCGTTGAGATGACACCGTATGAATTATGGTTTAGAGAAACCTAAGTTGTCGTTTCTTAAATGTTTGGGCTGCGACGCTTATGTGAAAAAGTTTCAGGATTGATAAGCTCGAACCCAAAGCGGATAAAATGCATCTTCATAGGACACCCAAAACAGTTGGGTATACCTCCTAATTCAGATCCGAAAGCAATATGGATTGTTTCTTGAATCGGGTCCTTTCTCGAGGAAAGGTTTCTCTCGAAAAGTTGAGTGGGAGGATGGTGGAGACTTGATATGGTTATTGAACCATCACTTCAACCAGTGTGTATAAGGGCACAGGAAGTTGTTCATGTGGCACCTACACCAATTGAAGTAGAAGCTTATGATAGTAATCATGAAGTTTCGGATCAAGTCACTGCCGTACCTCGTAGGGTGACAAGGATGTGTACTACTTCAGAGTGGTAAGGTGATCCTGTCTTGAAGGTCATGTTGCTAGACAACAACGAACCTACGAGCTATGGGGAAGCGATGGTGGGCCCAAATTCCGATAAATGGTTAAGAAACCATGAAATCCGAGATAGGATCCATGTATCAGAACAAAGCATGGACTTTGGCGGACTTGCCCAATGATCGGCAAGCCATTTGATAAATGGATCTTTTAAGAAGAAGACGGACGTGGATGGTAATGTCACCATCTATGAAGCTCGACTTGTGGCGAAGAGTTTTTCACAAGTTCAAGGAGTTGACTATGATGAGTTTTTCTCATCCGTAGCAATGCTTAAGTCCGTCGGAATCATGTTAGCATAAGCAGCATTTATGAAATCTGGCAGATGGATGTCAAAACGAGTTTCCTTACCAACTTTCGTAAGGAAAGGTTGTATGTGATACAATCAGAAAGGTTTTGTCGATCCTAAGGATGCTAAAAGGTATGCTAGCTCCAGCAATCCTTCTAAGGACTGGAGTAAGCATCTCGGAGTTGGAATGTGCGCTTTGATGAAATGATCAAAGATTTTGGGTTTATACAAAGTTCATGAGAAACTTGTATTTCCAAAGAAGTGAGTGGGAGCACTATAGAATTGCTGATGAATATATGTTATCGACATATCATAGATCAGAGATGACGTAGATTTTCTAGAAAGCATATAGGGTTATTTGAAAGGTGTTTTTCAATAGAAAACCTGGATTAAGCTACTTGAACATTGAGCATCAAGATCTATAAGGATAGATCAAAATGCTTAATAATACTTTCAAATGAGCACATACCTTGACATGATCTTGAAGGTGTTCAAGATGGATCAGTCAAAGAAGAAGTTCTTGCCTGAGTTGTAAGGTACGAAGTTAAGACTTAAAGCTCGACCTCGGCAGAAAAGAGAGAAAGGACGAAGGTCATCCCCTATGCTTTAGATGTAGGCTCTACAGTATGCTATGCTGTGTACCGCACCTGAAGTGTGCCTTGCCATGAGTCAGTCAAGGGGTACAAGAGTGATCCAAGAATAGATCACAGTACAGCGGTCAAAGTTATCCTTAGTAACTAGTGGACTAAGGAATTTTCTCGGTTATGGAGGTGATAAAGAGTTCGACGTAAAGAGTTACGACGATGCAAGCTTAACACCTATCCGGATAGCTCTGAGTAGAGATACCGGATACGTATAATGGAGAAACAATTTAGAATAGCTCCAAGTAGAACAGTTATTTGGAATAGCTCCAAATAGAGCGTGGTAGCTGCATCTAGGAGATGACATAAAGATTTGCAAAGCACACACGGATCTGAAAGGTTCAGACCCGTTGACTAAAACCTCTCACACAAGCAAAACATGATCAAACCTCAGAACTCATTGAGTCTTAATCACATGATGATGTGAACTAGTTTACAGACACTAGTAAACTCTTTGGATGTTGGTCACATGGCGATGTGACCTATCAGCGTTAATCACATGACGATGTGAACTAGATTATTGACTCTAGTGCAAGTGGGAGACTGTTGGAAATATGCCCTAGAGGCAATAATAAATTAGTTATTATTATATTTCCTTGTTCATGATAATCGTTTATTATCCATGCTATAATTGTATTGATAGGAAACTCAGATACATGTGTGGATACATAGACAACACCATGTCCCTAGTAAGCCTCTAGTTGACTAGCTCGTTGATCAATAGATGGTTACGGTTTCCTGACCATGGACATTGGATGTCATTGATAACGGGATCACATCATTAGGAGAATGATGTGATGGACAAGACCCAATCCTAAGCCTAGCATAGAGATCGTGTAGTTCATATGCTGAAGCTTTTCTAATGTCAAGTATCTTTTCCTTAGACCATGAGATTGTGCAACTCCCGGATACCGTAGGAATGCTTTGGGTGTACCAAACGTCACAACATAACTGGGTGGCTATAAAGGTGCATTACAGGTATCTCCGAAAGTGTTTGTTGGGTTGGCACAAATCGAGACTGGGATTTGCCACTCCGTGTAAACAGAGAGGTATCTCTGGGCCCACTCGGTAGGACATCATCATAATGTGCACAATGTGATCAAGGAGTTGATCACGGGATGATGTGTTACGGAACGAGTAAAGAGACTTGCTGGTAACGATATTGAACAAGGTATCGGTATACCGACGATCGAATCTCGGGCAAGTACAATACCGCTGGACAAAGGGAATTGTATACGGGATCGATTGAGTCCTTGACATCGTGGTTCATTCGATGAGATCATCGTGGAACATGTGGAAACCAACATGGGTATCCAGATCCTGCTGTTGGTTATTGACCGGAGAACGTCTCGGTCATGTCTACATGTCTCCCGAACCCGTAGGGTCTACACACTTAAGGTTCGATGATGCTAGGGTTATAAAGGAAGCTTGTATGTGGTTACCGAATGTTGTTCGGAGTCCCGGATGAGATCCCGGACGTCACGAGGAGTTCCGGAATGGTCCGGAGGTAAAGATTTATATATGGGAAGTCATGTTTTGGTTACCGGAAAAGTTTCGGGCGATATCGGTAATGTACCGGGACCACTGGGAGGATCCCGGGGGTCCACCAAGTGGGGCCACCTGCCCCAGAAGGCTGCGTGGGCTAAGTGTGGGAGGGGACCATCCCCTTGGTGGGCTGGTGCGCCCCCCACAAGGGACCCAAGGCGCAAGGGAGAGTGGGAGGGGGCAAACCCTAGGGCAGATGGGCCCTAAGGCCCACCCCAGGCGCGCCTCCTCTCTCTCCCCCTCTTGGCCGCCTCCCCAAGCCCCATCTAGGGCTGGCCGCACCCCTTGGGGGGGGGGGGGAAACCCTATATGGGGGCGCAGCCCTCTCCCTCCCCTATATATAATTGAGGTTTGGGGCTGCTATAAACATGAGAACCTCTCCCTCTTGGTGCAGCCCTACCTCTCTCCCTACTCCTCCTCTCCCGCGGTGCTTGGCGAAGCCCTGCAGGATTGCCACGCTCCTCCATCACCACCACGCCGTTGTGCTGCTGCTGGATGGAATCTTCCTCAACCTCTCCCTCTCTCCTTGCTGGATCAAGGCATGGGAGACGTCACCGGGCTGTACGTGTGTTGAACGCGGAGGTGCCGTCCGTTCGGCACTAGGATCTCCGGTGATCTGGATCACGACGAGTACGACTCCTTCACCCCGTTCACTTGAACGCTTCCGCTTAACGATCTACAAGGGTATGTAGATGCACTCTCCTTCCCCTCGTTGCTGGTTTCTCCATAGATAGATCTTGGTGACACGTAGGAAAATTTTGAATTTCTGCTACGTTACCCAACAGACGAGTCCGAGGGTCCGATGACACATATTTCTTTGATGTGAAGTCTGTGTTCGGCTCTAGCGCCGATGAGTATGCGGCCTTCATGGCGGGGTCCATCCACCCATCCTCGGATGGCACGATCTGCTCCGGATTGACGACCGGGGCAGCTGCAAGCGTGATTTTCCGAACACTGTCCGATGGCAGATCTAAGTCATGCTCGTCTTGATTGTTCGGCGCACCTGACATGGGCTCGAATCCGTCGAAGATCAAGTCTCCGCGGATGTCGGCAGTGTAGTTCGAGCTTCCAAACCTGCCTGATGGCCAGGGGCGTAGCTATCGATCTGCTCCAGATGGCCAAGCGAGTTGGCCCACAGTACGAAGCCATCGAATACGAAGATCTGACCGGGGAGGAAAACCTCACCCTAGACCGCATCATTAAAGATGATTGGAGGAGCCATCAAGCCTTATCGTGACGACACAGTGGAACTCTCAATGAAAGCTCCAATGTCGGTGTCAAAACCGGCAGATCTCAGGTAGGGGGTCCCGAACTGTGCGTCTAAGGCTAATGGTAACAGGAGGCGGGGGACACGATGTTTACCCAGGTTCGGGCCCTCTCGATGGAGGTAATACCCTACTTCGTGCTTGATTGATCTTGATGATATGAGTACTACAAGAGTTGATCTACCACGAGATCATAGAGGCTAAACCCTAGAAGCTAGCCTATGATTATGATTGTTGTTGTCCGACGGACTAAACCCTCCGGTTTATATAGACACTGGAGGGGGCTAGGGTTACACAGAGTCGGTTACAGAGAAGGAGATCTACATATCCAAATTGCCAAGCTTGCCTTCCATGCAAAGAAGAGTCCCACCTGGACACGGGACGAAGTCTTCAATCTTATATCTTCATAGTGCAACAGTCCGGCCAAAGTATATAGTCTGGCTGTCCGAGGACCCCCTAATCCAGGACTCCCTCAGAGTGGGGTGTGGTGGTGATTGGTGGTCGGACTAATCGGAGTCATGGGGATTGACGACACCGGCAGCGGCCACCAGGCCAGTTTGTTCCAGAGGCTTCCTTTCTTAATTGCTCGACAATGAGGTTTGTTGGAGATAAGGATGAACGAGGGAAGGCTTTGACTGCAAATGTGGAGAGGGGTGCGGGTATCTTTTATTTTAATTTCCATCCGTCAGATATAGATCGGACGGTCTATATTGCAAGATGGCACATGTACCATCGTCACGAACTCGGTTTTTTATAAGAGAAGAAATATAAGTATGGAGATACAGACGTATTATCGATACTTGCTTCCGTAAACTAGCATCTACATTCTATTCAACGCCTCGGCACGTGGGGCCTTAGCATAGTGACTTCTCGACTGTGTAAAAAAAGATTTTCCTGTCGCCGATAAGGAGGGGGTGACGGCGGCGCGCTTTTTGGCTTGCTCTAGTCCTAGTAGTCATACTAGGTGGTCTAAGCACGTGTAGATTTATTCTTTTTCACGTCTCGTGTTCGCCTTACTGCCACGACTGTTGATGAATAGACGGTAAGTTATCCACGGGGAAACCCTTGTTGAGCGTGTTTGCAAGAGAGAGAGAGACAGTGTGCGTGTGTGATATGTTAGAGACTGAGGCAATGATAACAGATTCTTTGTGTCTATGTGTGTGGAGGATAGAGAGAGACATGTACATGGGGCTTTGTGTTATGTAACGTGGAGACACATATACATAATTAGAGAGTGAGTGTGTGAGATACACATGCAGATATGGGTAGAGATGAGGATCCAGATAAATGGGTGTTTGTGCGTGTCTGTGTGTGTTTGTGCACGCGTTTGTGTGTCAGAGGGAGTCTGTGTATGTGGGGTAGAGAGACCACTAATGATGTAAACCTAGTATAAGGGAAGGGGGAATGGTGTGACATGTGTAGTAGCAGGATAGCATGGGTGTGGGCGGGGGGAGCAGACTATTTGGAAGATACATCGAGTGTGTGTGTGGGAGAGCTGTGAGAGAGAGAGAGAGAGAGAGAGAGAGAGAGAGAGAGAGAGGAAGAGAGGGGGCGAGAGGGGTCGTTTGTGTCCACAAATGGCGTATAGATAGGGAGACAATGTTGATGGTGTTCGAAATTGGCCGATGTACGGAGACGCAAGGGAAGCGAGCCATCGTGTATATGATAGGGACTTCATGACAGACCTAGAATAGATGGTGTAGAGGATAATGTGTGAAATCGAGAACGATGATACATTAGGGAGCTATGGAAAGAGTCACGACATATATGTATACAGGGAAGGAGCTGGGGCGGGTCCGCATGTGGGAGAGATAGATAGAGGAGAGTGGTGCACAAGGAGACAAAGTGTGCTTGTTTGCAGTGGGGGTGGTGTGTGAGGTGAGTGCGCGAGAACCACATAACTAGGGAGATAAATGTTTGGGGGCAATGTTTTGTGTGTATGGGAAATACACACTCTACATAGTGCATGTGCTTGGGAAAGAGAGATAGCGGGAGACCTGGAGAGTGAGGGAAGAGATGTGTGCATGCCCGAGAGACAAAGTGATAGAGACCTATATTGGGGTCCGGACTTTAGAAGAGAGAGGGGTGTTAATGTGCTCGTGTATTGGTGTTTGGGGGAGAGAACGACTTCTCTATGTGTGTGTGGGGGGGGCGAGGGGGGGGGGTCGCTTCAGATAAAGAGTGAGGTGTCTATATTTGAGGGACTTTAGCATAATTGAGATAGTGTGCACTCATGGTTGATCAATTTGTTTCACAGTGTGGACTATGATATAACGATACTTTTGAACATGCGTGATATACCTTGATGTACCAGAATTACAAACCTAAGATTGTAATTTTGGAATTCGACTCCATCATTAGCTTTTGTAATTCATTTAAGCGGAGGTACATTTTTTAAGCCGAGATTTCATGATTTCAAATTCATATATCAAACCTAGAGATATACACATACGGGCATGTTCAAACTTTATAATCATCCACTTTATTCATACACATACACATTTTTGCTTTTGTCATCATATTTAGGATAAACACATTTGGAATTTCATTTCACTTGGACCGTATGATGGTATGTGCTTGTAGTAGCTCAATGATCCATATTTGAATTGAATGGACAATCTAAGTTTCGAGTGGGAGACATTGATTTCAAAACTTGCACCTTTTTTTGCGTGCAAAACAAACAAATTGTCGGCCATGATATCATAGTCGGCCGTACGAGCAAGGTTGTTAGAATCGCGATTTTGAATCGGATCGGAGCTCCGATGGTAGGATCGCAAATCGTAGAATCTTCACTATCAGGATCGTAGAAACGTAGATTCTATGAACTAAAATCGTAGAATCATAGGGGTTAGTTTGGATCGTAAAGTCATAGAATCGTGTAATAGAATCGCGATTCTGACAACCTTGCGTACGAGAGCAGAACACTTATAATTTTAGGTGCCAAAAGCTTTCAAACTTCCCAAACACATTGAAATATCACGCGCCCGAAAGTTTAGCCCTGCGATATTCCTGTTTTACCCCTGCCACATGAACGGAAAAGGGCTGCTTTGGTAACTCCATTGTTTTCCCCTCTTTGCCCCCAACATTCTTCCCCAAAGCCTCTCCCCTTCCCCTCCCCGACACCCCCAACCATGGCAAGCCGCTGAATCTAGTCCTCCGCCGTAGCGGTGGAGCTCACACCCCGCCGGATCTACCTTCCGCACCTTGGAACCTCCAACTGCCAACTCACCACTTCACCGGACCCGCTTCAGCGACTGGCTTGTCCACCAGTCCAGATCTCCTTGACCACCATCATGGTCCACCGCACCGGATCTGCTTAACCGGCGCCCTTGTCCACCACAGTGTAGGCCCTTCACTGACTCCCTCGTCCGCCCCTTCGCTGGCCCTTCATACAAGCCCTCGTCTACCGCAATAGATCCGCCTCACCAAAAGCACTGTACAACACGCCCGCCGAAACCTTCGTCCACTACACCAGACCCACTCCACGGACGCCATATTCAACTCCACCAGCCCTTCTTTACCAAGGCTGCAGCCTCATCAGGTTATTTCAATTTGTACTCCTTCAGTTTTTCTCTTTATCGTGCAAATGTTCACTTACCACAGCTGAGCTTTCTTGTATGTCGACAGGCACCGCAACCGTAGCACCGGAGCCGCTTCAGCGACGGCGACAACAGGCCCAAACTCAACCGCAACACGAGCACCATCGACGATCCTTAGCTATCAAGTATGACAATGATACCCATATGCCACCGAGAATTAGGTACTATTATCCAACGGCCGACGCCTACATTCACTTTCCTAGCATAAGCACCGCACCTTTGAATTTCTTCAGGGCATGATTCAGTTTTTCATGAGACGCGTTATTCTGCTTGTGCTTGCACCTGTAGGGCCATACTTCTGGCAGTGAACATGTTACATGTGCTAAATTACATACCAGTGCACATATAGTTAATATGCTTTAGTTTTGTCCTAAGTACTCCCTCCGTTCCAAAATAGATGACCCAGCTTTGTACTAACTTTGTACTGAAGTTAGTACAAAGTTGAGTCATCTATTTTGGAATGGAGGGAGTATTATTGTACTTCCTAGATATCACTGCCAACTATTTTACTTCTTAAATGCTATATTTATGATAATGGTGTTGTTCTGATGCCACCTATTGGTCCATCATACTGCTTAATGTTCTCTATGCTTAATTACACATCAGCAAAGTAGCATGTAGTTCCGCTGCTTTTTGTTCGTTTTACCCTACATTTTCTGATGCTAGCTATTACATCACTGCTCCGAGCCTCTGTTCATTACTTGTTTGTGTGTTCTTGATCTTCCCAATTTGCATGACTAATTTGATGCTCCTATTAATTATGGAGCTGCCAACCCCATCAAGCAAAATATTTGTTCTTTTGGGGCTGGCACCTCGAACAAGCATAACAATAGAGGAAAGCAGATATATTGTCGTGTATGCACACACCATTATTTCATTAGTTTAGATGAACCATTGGTGATCAATTCGGACTAGTGCATGTGATTAAAATTAATTTTACCTAAATAGAGGGTGCAGAGTAAACTACAACAACTAGATTTGCAACCACGGGATGCTGACGATATCTTCAAAGAACATTGCAACAGTAGCGAGGGTTCACAACAACATATGGTAAGCCAGTGTGTTTTAGTACATGTGAAATGTAATGCGAGTGGGCTGCTTTCTTGGCTTGTGCCCTCAACCTGTAATCCTACCAAATTACAAATAGTTTAGTTGTCTGCTTTGCTGTGTTGCGTGATTCGAATGCTTGTTTGTTGTTACACTATACCTGAGTTGGCCAATATGTCAGCAGTGCTTGCTGTACTATCATAAAGAAATGCATGCCTATTTCATTTGAGTCCTTAACATTTCCTCTCAACTTCATCACAAGACTGTCTTCGTAGTTTATATGAGGCCACACTATTAAGTGCTTTCTCAGATTATATAAACTGCTTAGATGCCTTGGCAACTTAAATATAGCAGTGGTACACACCCTTTCAACTAGGGATGTCAACTGGGTCCCATTTAATCCCGATTAAAGTCCACTAGTGGTATGATTGTTCAAAATATTTTTTGTTTTTTGAGGAAAATGAACTAGGGAGCTAGCAAAAACTAACTAGATGGGACTGGCGGATGTCGTTTATTTGCCACTTACATCCCTAGTTTCATCTTACCATTTTAATTTCTTTTCGGATGATGCTGCTTCGAACCATTTAAATATAGCTTGCCATGCTCGGCAATAATTCGTCTGTCGCTTACCATGTAAGCTTACTGCATGGATCATACGATAACTATCTCTTACTTATGTCCAGCGGAAACCTGTCAGGCCGTTCACACTAGGACACAATGTACAACCCCGGAATCTATTTGTGGAAGCAGTGCGCCATCCATGTTACCAGATGGTAGCAGTTCAGAGGCAACACCGCTGGAGAGCAGTCTGAGCACAGATATTATAGTGCTTGAGGCTCTACTAGAGGCAGAAAGAGATGGTGTGGCTGCATGAATGAGGTAATCTTTATCTTGAAGCTGGAAATTACGGAATTAGCGGCATGTATTATGCAAGCAAACCAAGAATTGGAGGAAGTAAGAATGTTGCATTTGAAGACGGAGGAGGTCCTACTATTTCTGCTATCTGAATCCCAAGGTAATCCCGGTTCTTCTTTAGATACCAGTTGAAATTGTCATTAGTTTATTGTACTTGCATGTTGTGTCACGTCTCTGAATGGATTATGTTGCAAGACCCTTTATGTTGTCCATGTGTTGTAATGATCCAAATTTTTTAGGCGAGGTAATCCTCAGTACTTGTATGATTGACATATGGTGAACTGTTTTTTGTGTGAGCATATTGTATTGGATGAAATAACTGTTTGACTCAGAGTGTATCCAACCAACTGAATGCGAAGATCACGGCATTTCTAAATCATAATCATATATATAGGTGGAATAAATCTTTGTTATGGTTTTGAAGAAATAAATAACAAAACATAGAATTATCTGTGGATATTCGTAATCGAATACAAATTGGATTTGAATTTAGTTTGCCAGGGCCCAGGGAAAACATGAATGCTAATTCTCCCAAGTTTTGAACGAAGCGGCTAAACACCCACTATAATTTGTGGGCTGCCCGAAGCAAGTGTTTGCGAGATGGAAATTACTATCTACCCCTGACATTTAACATCCTTATTGACCGGATTTACACTGCTGTCGATAGGGGTAGACTAGTAACTTCAATCAGACGTGACACGACGGCCTCTGAGCCCATTCAGACACGCTGGCACCAAATGTGGGCAGCAAAACACATTTGATTCAATCTCGTCCGAAAGACATGTGTCTATTCCTCCATTTCCCCATTCATACACGGTGGGCGGCAAAACAAACTCTCATCGTCCGAAATCAATGTAGGCTAATATTTTAAATAGGGGTAGATATGTAACTTCCGTTAGATGTGACACAACCGCCCTACCTGTCAGCCCCGTTCATACACCGTGGGTGCCAACCGTGGGCGGCAAAACACCCTCTCCTCGCCCGAAATAGTTACCGGCAAATATTTGGGAGATGCGAGATTACCGTCCTATCCCCAACCGACGCGATGTCCGAAATTTTAAACGGGGTATAAGTTCGCAACTTTCCCACATTTCAGAGAAGCGCGTCCCAAGGTTTGAGATCCCCCCTCCCCTCCATTTCCCCATTCATACACCGTCGGCGGCACGACAACCTCCGCATTGCGGCCAGCCTCCTTCGTCCGCCACCCCATCCTCCACCTTGCCGGAGCCGCTACCCCTACCCCGTCGTCCACTCCAAGAGATGGACGTCTCTCATCCACGGCACTGGACCAGGATCCTTTCACCGCCTCCTCTCGCTTCATTGGCGCCGTCGTCCACCTTGCCGTTGCCGCACCTACGACTGCCTCGTCCACAGCCACAGGATTTACCCCCCAACCCCGCCGTCTGTCGTCTAAAGTCTTCTTCTCTGCCGCCGACAGCCATTGCACCCACCCTCAACGTATCAGCATAGGCCTACACGGCGTTGCAAGAGAGGTGGTGCTCTTAAGTTATTGATCTCACCCGGAAAATAGATCGTAATTTGTTTATTGTACTTTTCTTGTCCATACATAATCATAGTGGATAGTTGAAAGCAAACATTGGTTGCGAAGTAGCTTTGTCTGGTTTGCACCTTCAGATCCGCCATGGCACGGGCACTATACTCGTAAAGCTTATGGTTTCCCCCCTTTATATTCACTACCATCATCGTAGGTGCTTCGTGTCGTGCTAGCACTTCTCCTCAAGACCTCAACCCAAAGCTTATGTGTTGAAATACGAATCTGATATGATGCTCATATCACTAAAACAGAGAACATTTAATTGGTCACCTAATGTTCCTATATTCATTTAGAAAAGCATGTGCGCCACCCACTGGTCCAGCTAGTTCCACTTTCCTGTTTTTTCTCTTGATGCTTAGGGTTTTCCCCTTTTATCTACTCTACTATGATCTGCGTAGGTGCTTTCTGTCATACTAGCATTACTCCACCCTTCAAGCTGAACAACACAACACTCAGAATTCGCAAGCTTAGTTGTTCAAATATGATTGTGATATGATACTGATATTAGTTAACTAACACCTTTAATTGGTTAGCTAGAGGTCCCACTTGAGTTTCCAAATGCATGTCGCGACATATAGAGAGACAACATAATTGCATTTCTTTGTCACTTGTTGACCATACTTTCTTGTCCATACCAAATCTTAGTTGTTATTTCATAGCAAACATCGGTTGATAACTACCCTTTGCGTGGTTTGCAGCTTCAGATCTGCCATCCCACTGCCACGGCCAACATTGTACTCATCATGCTTATGGTTTCCCCATTTTATGATGACCACAATCAGCCTACGTGGTTCATGTCGTAATAGCACTGCTCCACCCATCGAGCTAAACAAGCTTAGTTGTACAAATTCATATATGATATTATTGCTTATATTAGTAAAACAGAGAGATGTTTAGTTGGTTAGCTAAATGTTCCTACTTTAGTTTCGAAATGCATGTGAGACACAAATGGAGAGACCAGAAAGAATAGTATTTCTTTGTGCGCTCTGGTTCGTCATGGGTGGCCAACCGACATTGTATTGAAAGACTTGTAATATCTTCAATCTGCTTGCTCTTATGCTCTTCTTTAAGATGATACTCTTCTCTTGTGGTCGACTGGTCAGGTCGAGTTGTTCTCCCTTAGTATATTTTAAATCTGTCAGGTCAGGTCGACTTGTTCTTCTTTACTATATGTTGAAGCTGTCATCTGCGAAGTGTCATCACTTCTGGAGCTGTCGTATTTTGAGTAGTAGGCCACATTATATTAATGCACACACCAAATTACAGCATACATGGCATCTCTTAAAAGAATAGCAGAGATAGCACAAAGGGGTTTACAGGGAGGCAATATTGGATTAGAATCACATCTGCATTACAAAGAAAATCTCACTTGTTTTTTATGTTTTCATGCATGTAAGATGTTGAACATTATCAAAATGAATATGAGAATGGGTGCACAAGAGAATATTGCGGAACAATCCACTGGCTAACAAACTTGGCATGGTGGAGGATGGCCTATCTTATTCACCCATCAAGGTGCTTGCTCTAACTGTGCAAAGTTGTATTGGTCGCACATATTTTGCATCTGACCTCTTGCATTACTTCTACTTTGTTACACCATCTGCTTAGTTTAAGCATCATATATGAGTATATGCCATACCTATCCATTTTCTGCACCTATTCCATGTGTCGTCACACTATGTTTTTCCAGTCAAATGTTGTTCTTTCGTAATAGATGTCCAAAATGAAGAGGGTGAGTGCACATCCTCAAGGAGTACAAACTAGGTATTTGGAAAAGGTAGTGATACCTGTTAAATCAGATAGATCAGCAGCCACAGAAAACACAGGCCCAACTATACCACACTTTACCCCTACTCCAGTGGCCAAACCCCTATTAGAACTGCTGAGAGCCCAGCGTCAGGTACTGTCTATGATATCAATTCAAAATTTGAATTCCTAAATTTCTGCATGTGCCTTACCTTCTCTCTTTTGTATGAAAACTAATTTCATATGAATCTCCTTGCTCAAAGGATCATACGATCTCACAACAATACTGGGCTCTGCATTGCTCTTGCCAGTACCTCTCTCCCTTTTGCCTTGTTACGTTGTACTTAATTAATTGCTATTTGATTATGTATCATCAGTCTGCACCTGAGCTTCATTATCCTCTCGTTCTTCCAATATTATTTGATCTATATTTACTCTTTGCAAAACGTAGAATAATCGCAACGCATATAAAGAATTTTCATTGGGGACTTTATTGAATTATCCTTCTATCAACATGGAGAAGGGCTTTGTCCAGCCCGTGTTAACATGTAATGTAAGTTCATCCTTCTCAAGCCTTCAAACTTTGTTCTAGTATAGATTTGGGTAGGCATCATTTCCTAAACTGATGTTTGCTTTGCCGTTTACATCTAATTGGATGTTTGCAACAACTACCAGTTTCAAATTGTAGTTGTAAAACATGTTCCTTATGCAGAACAGATCCATTTATTTGCTTATATAATTGTGAAACCTGTTACGTGTCTCCTTGTTTCTCTTTCAGAGTCATATCTCTTACGCCAGGCAGAACTTTAGGGAAGATAGTGAGCCAAACCATCTTGAGGACAGCGAGATGACCCCAAGGTCCTGTCTTGATGAAGACAGTGAGTTGAAGCTACTCACCAGCAGGTGCGAGACAACGTCTGTGCAGTCGCTGCCTCAATCAGTTCGACTTCTTCAGTCTCAACTTAAAGCGGAAAGGCTTGCTTCAGCTCAGCTCCGACTTGAAGTCAAAGATGCAATGAAGATGCACAGGACTGCCGTGCGCACCATCATGCCATACATCTAATGTTGATGCATCTATCGTTGACACAACTGCGGTCTACTCAGGTTCTTCGACTGTTTGGGGGGCCCGACCTGGCCAGGCCTACTACCTTCTGAAGTGCTCTCAGCTTTGTATATTCTTTTGTCAGTGCGTTTATTTGCACTGCTGGTGAACTTTCATGCCCAATGGATGTAATATGTGTGATAGCCGTGATAGCCTAGCGTAAGTTGCTCACTTATTTACTTCCTTGTTGTCTTATTTATTTGTTTGCTTGTAGTCATTGTAGTTCTTTTTCCGCGGTTTGCTAGTGGATGCAATAACCTATTTTTTAAAACTAGGCCACAATAACCATGGGCTAATATTTACTATAGTGACACTGGGCCTCCTACGGGCCGTAGAAACAGTGGGTCTTCTATGAGCCGTAGAAACAATGGGCCTTCTACGGGCCGTAGAAACAATGGGCCTTCTACGGGCCATAGGAACAATGGGCCTTCTACGGGTAGTATCATCAATGGGACTTATACGGGTTGTATGATCGATTGGCCAAACATGGGCCAATAACAGACTGTATTATCGCCGTAAACGGGCTAGAGTTGGAATAGTCCGTTCATGGCCCGACCATAACGGGCCATCGTTAATAGGCCATATTTGATGACGCTACAAAAACAGCCCAATGTATTAACGGACCACAAACGGGCCGACTGTACCACGGGCTGAATTTGGCCCACAAGCAGAAAATGATAGTAATGGGTCGTAAGTAAACGAATGCTGGAAATGAGCCCAAGAATAAATGGGCTATGAGAAGGCTGAAAGATAATATGGGATGGAAACGGTCCAACGGAATAACGAGCCGTTAATGGGTGTAAAGTGATACACTGTTCATTACGGGCTAGTATCACCACGGGCCGTTAATGGGCCAAGAGTTACAAAGGGCCTCATATGGGCCGAAAGACGTCATGGGTCATACATGGGCTAGAAGTGAAAACGGGCTGGAATCATATTGGATAGCCCAGATGACGCTACTGGGCCTAATTCAGATAGAGCATAACGGGCCTTGGGTTAGCGGGCTGTAAATGGGCTATATGCGAACATGCTGTTAACAGGCTTTCCATGGGCCGGCCCGCCACCTTTTGACCAAGTCAAACGAGCCGACCTTTTCAAAGGAATGGGCCTTTGTTGGGCCGTGCCACGTGCCGACGTATCATAGGCGCCTTCTATCCAATGAGTGGATGACATCTGTCCCAGCGATGAGCCGACACGTGTTTCCTCCAGCCAATGATGATTTTACACGTGGAAAACCCCCATTGGTCGGGGCTGTTAACGGGTTATCGGATCCAAAACCCGGCCCGATAGCTTAACGGTGTTCCGTTATGGTGGATGCCACGTGTCGGTCACCCTTGACGAAAGCACTTCTGTGACGCGCGATTTATCATCATGGAAGTGGACACTTTGAAAGATCGAGGATGTCGACTAGAGGGGGGGGTGAATAGGCGCTTTAAAATAATTACGGTTTAGGCTTGAAAAAATGCGGAATAAACCTAGCAGTTAATTTGTCAAGCACAAAACCTAAAATAACTAGGCTCACCTATGTGCACCAACAACTTATGCTAAGCAAGATAAGTAACTATGTGATAGCAAGATATACGACAAGAAACAATATGGCTATCACAAAGTAAAGTGCATAAGTAAAGGGCTCGTATAAGAGATAACCAAGGCACGCGGAGACGACGATGTATCCCGAAGTTCACACCCTTGCGGATGCTAATCTTAGTTTGGAGCGGTGTGGAGGCACAATGCTCCCTAAGAAGCCACTAGGGCCACTGTAATCTCCTCATGCCCTCGCACAATGCAAGATATCATGATTCCACTAAGGGACCCTTGAGGGCGGTAACTGAACCCGTACAAATGGCGACCCTTGGGGGCGGTCACCGAACCCGTACACTTTGGCAACCCTTCACTACAAAAAAAGGCACATTCGTGACATTTTGGGCCGAACGAAATTTTTTTCTGTCATACATATGACACTTCTATGACGATAATTATGACAAAACCCGGTATCATCATAGATGTGGTGGGCTCCTACTTCTATGACAAAAAATCATGATAGAGAATGGGCTTTTCGTCCTGGGCGGGCCGGAGACGCAGCTGCATGACATTCTTTGGGCCATCCATGACGGAAAAAACCATGGTAGAAATGAGGGGGAGGAAAATTTCAGGGAGTTGCCGGTTACGGTGGGAGGTCGGGGGCCGAGCGATGCGCATTTCTCTCATATACGTACGCGCGTGTGTGCGAGCCGTTGGCTCTAACTGAACCCGAGCGAGGCGTTGGGCTCTAATTGAACCCGAGCGATTGCACTGCAGGCTACGCGTTACTGAACCCGAGCGATTGATCGATGGCTGTTAACTGAACCCGATTGAGTCATTCCTTCACTACTGTTGCTAACTGAATCTGATCGATTGGATGAATAGTGAGCGTTGCTGGAGGGGGGGGGGGTGGATGAACAATGAGCGGTGGCGCTGCCTCTCGATGAACAGGACCCCGTGGTGTGGAGGGCTGGATGAACAGTAGACGATGGAGGGGTGCCCGTGGAGGGGTGGTTGAACAGGACCCCGTGGTGTGGAGGGCTGGATGAACAGTAGACGGTGGAGGGGTGGTTGAACAGTAGCCGGTGGAGTAACGCGCGGTGGAGGCTGGATGAACAGGAGCCCGTGGAGGCTGGAGGAGGTCGACGGTAGCCCGTAGAGGCTGGAGGAGGTCGACGGTGGAGATGAACAGTATCCCGTGGAGTCCCATTTTGCGGTACGCCACACCCCTCCCGATGAACAGGACCCCCATTTCGGCTGTAGCGCTACAACACAAGTCCGTTTCGTCCGTTTTGCGGTACGCCACACCCCTCCCGATCAACAGGACCCCCGTTTCGACCGTAGGAGGTCCTTTCGTCCGTTTTGCGGTACGCCACACCCCTCCGGATCAACAGGACCCTCGTTTCGACCGTAGGAGGTCCGTTTCCTCCGTTTTGCGGTACACCACACCCCTCTCGATCAACAGGACCCTGTTCCGAATGTAGGAGGTCTGTTTCCTCTGTTGTGCGGTACGCCAAGCCTCGTTTCAATCGCCTGTTCCGTCCAAGCCCTCCCGATGAACACGACCAGACATTCTATTCCGACCCAGCCGGTTGGCTCCCACGCGTTCCGTTGCCTCCCGATTAACACGACGAATTCCGTTGCCTCCCCATGAACACGACGCATTCTGTTGCCTCCCTATGAACACGATGACGACGCTGTTTCTCCGTTCCGACCCAGCCATGTACACGACCCCTGGCCGTACGTATGCGCGAGTAGGCGTTCGAGACCCCGCCCGTATGTACACATACGTGGCTGTATTTTCTTTCTTGCACCCTGGCCGTTGTACGTATGTGTACATGCTACGTGCGTGCCTCTACTACGACACGTGCGCGCCTCTACTACGACACGTGCACGCCTCTACATCGACCAGTATGTACTCTAACGTTTGTGACCAGGATGACAATGCTACGTACGCTTCGACCAGGTGGGTCCCGACTGTCAGGAACTTCCTTGCCTGCGAAGATGTAGCTGGTGGGTCCCAACAGTCAGGGGGGGGGCGAATCGTTTTGTTTTGTTTTTGCCCGGGCGCACTTCCTTGCGTGCGAAGGTGTAGCTGGTGGGTCCGAGCAGTCAGGGGGGCGAATCGTTTGTTTTTGCCCGGACGCACTTCCTTGCGTGCGAAGATGAAGCTGGTGGGTCCCAGTAGTTAGGGGAAAACATTTTTCCGCGAAATACAGTGGCCCGTTCGGTGGGTCCCAGCTGTCAGGTGGAGGAATCATTATTTTCCGCTTAATAAGGAAGCACTTCCTTGCTGCGGCCGTGGACCCAGCTGTCAGCCTCTCCACGTACTGTCCACGTCCGATGGAAGTCGTTCCTTGACCACGTTGACCAGGCCGCGCTGAGAGCACCACGGCGGTGGACGACGGCGAGGCCTAGGAAGGGGACGACGCGGAGCCGGGGAAGATGCGGCAGTGGAAGCCCGCGCAGAGAGGAGTACGAGGGTTCACTGGTTCGGCTGCGGTGTGAGGCTGCCATCACCGTAGGTCCTAGCCAGCGATGGGAATAGTAGGGGGCGGTGAGGCCTCCGTGGCAGCACAGCCGACCACGGGAGGCAGGAGCATGCGGCACGACCGGCGCTGCTTTGGGAGGCTGGAGCAAGAAGACCAGAGGTTGAAGAAGCACTAAGGCCATTGGATGGACATCGTATGGTCACTGGAGCTAGAATCGTTCAGATTGACTAAGTTGACAAAGCCCTCCGTCCCCGTCAACTTAGTTGGCCCACAAGTCATCCTCCCACTATGGTGGGTCCCAGCTAGCAGGGGGTATTCATTTTTTTGTGCGTAATAAGGAGGCACTTCCTTGCGTGTGAAGATATAGCTGGTGGGTCCGACACGTCAGTGGGGGGAACGTTTTTTTCGCGAAATACAGAGGCCCTTCCGGTGGGTCCCAGCTGTCAGGTGGAGGAATCATTAATTTGCGCGTATAGTCCACGGGCGATGGATGTCGTTCGTTGACCACGTTGACCAGGCCGCGCCGAGAGCACCATGGCAGTGGACAACGGCGAGGCCTAGGAAGGGAATGACACGGAGCCGGGGAAGCCTCGGCAATGGTTTCCCACGCGGTGGGGAGTACGAGGGTTTACTAGTCCGGCTGCCGTCACCGGAAAATAATAGGAGGTGTGGGTGAATAGAGGAATGGCCTGGCCAGCAATGAAGTAGGGTGGGGCGGTGCGGCCTGTGCGGCAGCACAGCCGACCACGGGAGGCGGGAGCAGGTAGTCCCACCGGCACTGGTTTGGGAGGCTGGAGCAAGAAGATCAGATATTGAAGAAGCAGCACGGCCGTTGGATTAACATCCAACGGCCACTGCTGCTAGAATCGTTTGTGGACTAAGTTAACAAAGCCAAAGTACACATCAACCTAGTAGACCGATAAGTCAGGCTCCAAATCTGTCCCAAACAGCATACAGCCCGAAATTTCTAGCCAGATTCAAATTAATTTTAAAACTAAATATACCTTAATTAAAATTCAATGAAATTTTACCCGCATAAAAACAATGAAATTTAAAATATCAAAATCCGAAAGAAAACAGTATTTTGGAACTAATTGCTTGTTTGCTGTATTTTTTCATTTTACAGCCCATTTATTATAACTTATAGCCCATTTCTTATTACTTATAGCCCATTTCTTATTACTTATAGCCCATTTTCTGGGCAAAATGCATCCCTCCTCATCTTGAAAGATTTCCGGTCCTGCAGGGCGTAGAAAAGCAAGTAGGCCTATGTTGGTTATTCTACAAAAAACAAAATAGCTGGCTAGCCATTTCTCAGAAAGGAAAAAACAAACTGGGATGGTCACGTGCTAAACATATGAAATAAAAGCCTGGGCTAGACGGGCCACAGGTCCCGCACAACCCAGTTGATACCCTTCTCTGTCCCGTAAAAAACAAAATTACTGCGCGCGCTGCTGGGTCCCTACTGTCATCCTCACCATGTACAGTCATCTCCTTATTCCTCTTGGTTGTTAACCATGTTGACAACACCGGAGGGCGGTGCCTCGGCGAGCGAACCAAGGCGGAGGACGATGGTGAGGCCTCGGACGGGAACGAACAGGAGCCGGGGAAGATCACAGCCAGCAGTGGGAGGCGGGAGCAGGCGGTCCCGCCGGCGCTGGTTTGGCTCTGGCGGCTTGAGGAAGAAGAGACTGAAGAAACGCGACTGACGTTGAATTTCAAACCAACGGTCAAGGTTGGCACAATCGTTTGTTGCCTAAGCAGACACCAAGTAGCATACTTTTTTATATATAGGAAGAAAACTGCGAGGAAAATGCGTTCGTCTGCCATCCTCCTCACAGGGAACATTCGCCACATAAGTGACTAGCACCCTTGGTTTTCAGCCGAGAGGTCTTGGGTTCGAGTCCTAGGAACTCTCAATTTTGTCCTACTTCCTTCCTCGCAAAAAAAAGGGAAAGAAAATCAAATACTTGGGAAGGCGTACAGAACAAGCTAGTGTACCAGTAAAGAGACGTTGCTGAGTTTTAGAAAAAAGAAAGACGTGCTCCTGTAGCTGGTTCGAATCCAAACCTAGACTATGACTATATATGGTGCTATGCTACTCTATAAGTAATGAAACTGACATATCCAACATTCACTTCTCCTCTTCTCTACTTACTCTGCCTAGCATCAGAAGCTCTAGCAGCAGCAGCCATGTCCGCTGGCTGCTCGTCCACCTGCTCTTCAGCAGGCAACAACCAGATATGCGCCAAGTCGCCACCCGTTCCATCACCAGTGGGTCTCATCACACCCCCGCCGACACGCGCACCGTAGCCGATTGCTCATCGCAACCAGCTGCCGTTGGTGTGGTGTCATTGCTACAAATCACACAGAGTCATCCATCGCGTCTCAACCACAATCCGCAACCCTGGCCGAGTCTTCTACAAATGCCCGAATCATGGGGTAATAATATGTTTAAGTGTTGTTCTGCTGCTTTCAGTTGCTAATTTTTTTAATAGTTTGGTTGATGATCTTCCAATTTGATTCGTGCAGAAAAGGGAAGATTTGTGTGATTTGTATTTCTGGGAAGTTGCTGATGTGGGGGAATGCAACTAAGCTGATTATTTGGTTAGCCGAGGAATCCCAATACCAGCAGGTTGGGGTGTTGAACAAGTAACTGAAGGAACGACAGAAGAGTAAGATGCAGAGCAGAAGGTTGAAGATGTTGTTCCTCTGATCATGGCCAAGAAACAGCTGCTAAGTGGCCTTGACAACAATGAGGAGATGAAATAGCTTGTGAAGATAATGGGCAAAATCGATGTGCTCTGTAGGATGATTGTCTCTTTATTTGCAGTGTATGTAGCACTCGTGATGTATTCAGTGGCTAAGACATGAGCACTTTGCTGAAACTAGTAATGAATGAAACCTATGTAGCAGGTTGTGCGTAGTGTTGTGAACATCTAATGATTTCTATTAACGGAAATCAGGGGGTATCCCCTTTTGCTCATATAAATAAATAAATAGCAGAGGCCCTGTCGGGTCAGCTTTGTTCTCATTCGAAGACGTCGAGCAAATTGCAGTCCAACAACAAACTATGTCATCAAATTCAAGTTTCACAGCCAAATATGAGTACAACTAAAAACAATGTCATCATGTTTTAGTTGTCATACAATCACCAAATACAAATGAGCATACATAACAAGTGATGTTCTCACAGCAAAATACTAAACAACATGTTCATCAGGTTTCAGTTGTCATAGCAAACACAATTTCACATAGTAGATAAAAAAACGTCTTCTGACAGGCAAATACGACAAACGCAATGTAATCATCATCCGCAGCAGCAGCGTCAACATCTTCGCCATGTGTATTAGTCAGAATCGTAATTCCCCACAGTGTCATCTTCTTCTTCATCCTCAACATCCTCGAACGTTGGCTTCTTCTTGATCAACTCTTGTATGTCCACAACACGACAGGCAATCTTTTCACCGGTGTCATTGACGTGATGGTTCTCAAAGATATTAGGAACATCTGTGTTATCTTGTACATCAGGAGCAGTGTAAGTATCATCTTGTTGTGCAACTTCATTAAACGAATTCCTCTGCTCAAACCTTTGCAATACTCTCCAGTCATCACTATGTGCAAATGTGTCTTCCAAGAAAAATATCTGTGTTGCTTGATTTGCCAAAATAAAAGGCTCGTTGGTCTGGTACGCCGCCTTGACATTGATGGATTTGAAATAATCATTAGCTCTGGGTTTTGTGATCCTGGAAAACAGGTTATACCAACGACAGCACAACAGAACCATACACCAATGATCCTCGAAACTGGAGATATACTGCGACTGAACAATGTCTGTTATGTTAGCATACATTTTAGTTGTCTCTTTGTCATACGTATCCGTGCTCATGATGGCACTGTTTTGTGTCTTCCTGCCGTCGTCTCGTGCAAGGGTGTTGTAGCGCACATCTCCAACAACACAAGATTCATAATGTCTTACCCGAGTATCAGGACCTATTGCTAGTGAGTAAAGGGCATCATCAACTGCCTACCCATCGTCCCGCATCTTCTTAACCTATGGTTAGAAAATAGACAAGCTGGTCATCTTATGTAATCAATATATTAAAAAATTTGACAGTGCACTTCAAAAGCTTACATGGTTCTTGAACCATTTCACAAATCCTGCCATAACCGGTTTGTCAATGTTTCTTGGATTCAGCAAATTGGAGCGGATCTGGGTATCTCTGCTGAAAAGCTCTCTGTGGATGCGCTTATGGCGGATCCTTCTTCTGCCAAGGACAAGTCCTCCCATGATCAGTTCATGTTGTGCAAGCGGGGTGTGGTCGACCCATAACCAGACTAGTTATCATAGGATTTATCTAAATACTTTGCCTCCGGGACTCATATGAATTCGTTGTCTTTGCAAACTTCTTTTGTTTGGTTCTGCTGCATGTCTGAAATGCTCTATGTGCTGCCTGCTATGTGGGCATGCTATTAAAGTTGTAAACGCTATGTTCAATGGATATTCGGTCTACTAGAAGTTGGCGTGTTATGTGTTGGAATGTTCGGGGCTAAAATTCTGATGACCGTTAGCATGCGGTTCGTAACAAAGTGGATGAAAGTCAGGCCTCTGTTATCTGTCTGCAGGAAACGAAAATGGAGTGTATTGACTCCAGAACTGTCAGGAAATTTTGCCCTCGTCGCTTTGATTCTTTTGCTTATAGCCCTTCTGTTGGGGCTTCGGGCGGCATTGTTGTGTTGTGGAACTCCTCTGTCCTTACAGGGAGATTAATTGAGGTCAAGCAATTTGGCGTTGTTGTGCACTTTACTTCTAAATATAACAATGAGCAATGGACATTGGTTACTGTCTATGGGCGATGTCGTGGCCAGGCTAGGGATGATTTTGTGGATTGGCTTTATAACCTTTCCATCCCTGACTCTGAAAATTGGCTTGTTTTGGGGGACTTTAATTTCATTCGATCAACTGACAACAGAAACCTTGGCTAGCTTGATATATTCATTTTTAATGAGATTATTGGGCACCTTGGCTTGCTTGAGTTACCTATTAAGGGGAGATCTTACACTTGGTCGAATATGCAGGATAATCCTCTTCTAGAGCAGCTAGATTGGTTTTTCACTTGCTCAAACTGGATCACTTGTTATCCCTCCACACAGGTGTTGCCTCTGGCCAGGACTGCTTCAGATCATGTGCCTTGTGTGGTGGCCATCAACACTTCTATCCCTAAATGTAACATTTTTCATTTTGAGAATTACTGGGTGGAGCTGCAAGGTTTTATGGACTGTGTGTCTGCCTCGTGGTCTTCTGCTTCCAAAAAAACCAACATCTCAGCCAAGATAGCTGACAAATTTAAGTCCTTGAGGAGGGATCTTAAGAGTTGGCACATGAATGTTTCCAAAATGAAAATATTAATTGCTAAATGTAATAGGGTGGTTCTCATTTTGGATTGTTTGGAGGAATTGAGGCCACTTTATAGGCATGAATTCAACTTTCGTACTCTGGTCAAGTTGCACTTGGAGCATCTTCTGCACCTTCAATTTCTGTATTGGAAGAAGAGGTGCACTATAAGATCTATTAAAGTGGGTGAGGAGAACACTAAATTCTTTCATGCTATGGCTTCTGAAAGGTTTAGGCATAACTCCATTACTTCTCTGCGGTTGGAGGATGGTTCAATTGTCTCTGATCATGAGCAAATGGCTGCTGCTCTCTGGCAAAATTTCAAAAACAGGATGGGTACTAGTCATGGTATTGAAATGTGCTTTGATCTTTACTCCATCATACACAGAGTTGAGGGCCTTGACTCCCTCACTAAGATGTTCTCCAAGGAGGAGATGGATAATACTGTTAAGAACATGCCCATTGATAAGTCTCCTGGGCCAGATGGCTTTAATGGACTATTTTTTTAAAAATGTGGGTCAATAATCAGTAAGGATTTCTATGAGTTGGCTTCTGCTTTTCATGAGGGGTCTGTGAATCTGGAGAACATTAATTATTCTTATATCACCCTGGTTCCTAAGAAGAGATCTCCTGAGTCTATTGATGATTTTAGGCCTATCTCTCTTTCTGGTATGGGGGTGAAGTTTCTTTCTAAGATGGCTGCTAACAGGCTGCAGCAAGATATCATAAGATGTTTGCATAAAAACCAATATGGTTTTATCAAATCCAGAACCATTCAAGACTGTGTTTCTTGGACCTTGGAATATTTGCACCAATGTCATCAGTCAAAGAGGCCCATTGTCATTCTAAAGCTAGATTTTGAGAAAGCTTTTGATTCTATTGAACATGAGGCCATTTTCCAAATTTTGAGGCACAAGGGTTTTAATGATAAGTGGATTTCCTGGGTTAAACAGTTTTTGGCTTCTGGAACCTCTTCTGTTCTGCTTAATGGAGTTCCTGGGAAGCAATTTGCTTGTAAAAAAGGAGTTAGACAGGGTGACCCTCTTTCTCCACTTCTGTTTGCCATTGCTGCAGATCTGTTGCAATCAGTGGTCAATGATATGCATCATAAAGGACTTTTACAGCTTCCTATTCCATGCCATGATAAGGAATACCCAATTATCCAGTATGCTGATGACACCCTCATTATTATGCCTGCTGAGGAATCTCAATTGCTCTCCTTGAAGAAAATGCTCCTTCTTTTCTCCAAGTCCACTGGATTGCATGTTAACTATCATAAGTCTTCCATACTTCCTATTAATGTGGATTCAGCGGAGATTGCGAGACTTGCTGCTGTATTTGGTTGTGTGGTTGGCACCCTTCCTTTTACTTATCCTGGGCTGCCTGTGGGAATTACAAAACCTAAGATCTTGGACTTAATGCCTCTGGTTGATAGTATGGAAAGGAAGCTTTCTGTTAGCTCTTCCTTCCTTGCTCATGGAGGACGACTGCAGTACCTCATCTCTGCCCTTTCCTCTGTGCCTATTTTTTTCTTGTGCAGTCTGGACTTGCCTCCTGGTATTTTAAAGCAGCTTGAAAGAATTCAGAGGCAATGTCTTTGGAGGAAGTATGGACATGATTCTGGTCAGTCTCTAGCTGCTTGGGGTTTGGTTTGTAGACCAAAGAACAAAGGTGGCTTGGGTATTTTGAATCTGAAGCTGCAGAATGAGGCTCTGCTCCTTAAACATGCTAGCAAATTCTACAATAAAGTTGATGTAACCTGGGTTCAACTCATCTGGAATACTTACTACCATGGTAGGGTTCCTCATGCTACTATCATTTGTGGCTCTTTCTGGTCGAGAGATATTTGCAAGTTAATGGATAAGTTCAGGATGGTTAGTGCAGTGCTTGTTAATAGGGGTGACACTGTCCTGTTTTGGTCTGATTCTTGGTCTTTGGGGGACACTAATACTCCTCTTGAGTAGAGGTTTGCTAGGCTCTTTTCATTTGCCATTGACCCACTTATCTCTGCTGCTGAGGTTTTTGATTCGACTGAGCTCACATCCTTATTCCATTTACCTCTCTCTGAAAGAGCCTTTGGAGAGCTGCAGTCCTTGCAAAACCTGATGTTGCTCTCAAACCATGATCCTCAGCTTAATGATACATGGGTGTGGAAAGAGGATGGCAAGGGATATTCTGCCAAGAAATACTATTCATTCTTGCATAAACACATTGTGCCCAATCCACTCTTGTCCTGGGTGTGGGTTAGCTGCTGCACTATGAGAATCAAGTTCTTTGCTTGGATGTTGATTATGGATCGGCTGAACACTCAGGATATGCTGGAGAGAAGGCACTAGAATGTATTTGATTCAAACTTCTGTGTTCTATGTCCAACACAAACCAAGGAGGATAGAGATCATCTATTCTTTCAATGTAATTTCAGTTGTAGGGTCTGGAATTATGTTTAAATCAACTGGATGGCTGGAGATGATATGATTGCCATTGCCTATCATGCTAGAAGGGCTTTTGCTAAGCCTTTCTTCTCTGAAGTGGTTTTGCTAGCATGTTGGAACATCTGGAATGTTAGGAATGATAGGGTTTTTAGGAATATTTCTCCCTCTTTTCGTAGATGGAGGTCTTCTTTTATTCTAGACATTTCCCTCTTGGTTCATAGAATTAAACCTAAGTTCAAGGAGGATCTGCTTAGATGGATTTCCTTTTTGCCTCCTTGATGTGAGTTTGTTGTCCTCCCTCTTTTTTCCTTTTTTGGGTCTGTTAGACCTTGTAAGTTGTGTACATTTGTAACCTTTTTATGAGAGCAATAAAATTACTGTGGGGTCCAAACCCTACAGTTTCAGGTCAAAAAAAACTCCTCTTTGTAGATGCTGCACAACATAGTGATCGCGTCAAACATCTAAATATATAAGAATGTGCTGCAAGTTTAGTAGATTACGATGTATAAGCTGCAGTACTGCACTTACTTGATATAAGGTAGTATCTTAGGACAGTTATTCAACACATACCAAACCATTTTGTCCATATCTTTAGGTTTGTCCTCTTGTCGACTCTTCCCTGTAACTCGAACAGAATAATCGAAAACATTGAGCCCGGAATTGTCTTCACCCACCTCTTTGCTAAGTTGATCAGCTGTTTCAATGTATTTTGAGCAGAATGTCAACGCTTCTGTAGCAATGTAGGCCTCTGCAATGGAACCCTCAGGTCTAGCTCTATTCCTAGCATAGACCTTGAAAGTGCCTAGCCGCCTTTCAATAGGGTACATCCAGCCATACTGTACTGGACCTCTAAGTAGTGCCTCATCAGGTAGATGAATAGCCAAATGCACCATCACATCAAAGAAGGCTGGAGGATATATCTTCTCAAGGTCGCATAGGATAGGTTGTATCTTGTCTCTAAGACGCTCCAAAGCATCTATCCTGATATTTCTACTGCAGAGTTCCCTGAAGAATTGTCCCAACTCTGCAACTACTCTATATAAGTCAGGGCGGCCCAATCCTCTAAGGATAACAGGTAAAACCCTTTGAAGTAGGACGTGGCAGTCATGAGTTTTCAACCCTTGTACCTTGTTTCCATCTGCACTGACTCTCCTTTCAGGGTTGGAAGCAAATCCATGTGGGAATCTCACACGTGACAGGACCTCGCAGAATTCTTTTCTTTTTACCTTGTCCAAGACGTATACAGCTGGTGCCATATCCCATGGTTTACCTTCATCTTGCACCTGCAAATCCTTTCTGATACCCAAGTGTGTCAAATCAATCCTAGATTTTAAGGTATCTTTTGTCTTGCCTTCAATGTTAAGAAGTGTGCCGATAATGTTGTCACATATATTTTTCTCGATGTGCATCACATCAAGATTATGCCGCAGATCCAAATCTTTCCAATACTCCAAGTTCCACAAAGTGGACCTGCGGGTAAACAATAATCTCTCTTCTACCGTGCCACGCTTCCTTTTCCCGCTACCATTACCAGGATGGTTTCCTGATGTAATATGCCTGACCTTCTCTAATTCCACTTGCAACTCGTCGACGGTGAGACTCTTTGGCGCATCACAGTTTTCATGCTTTGCATTGAACACATGTCTTCAGTATTTTCTAGGATGCGACTTGTCCTTGGCAAGGAAACGGCGGTGTCCAATGTAACAGATCTTGCTAAGTATTGTGTATGACAGCGGATTCCTGTCACAGCGAACACATGCATTGTAACCATGTGTCGTTCGCCCTGACATAGTGCCCAAAGCCGGATAATCATGGATGCACCAAATTACAACAACATGTAGAAAGAAATCAGCTGGTGGGTTGCTATATAGGTCTCGAGTGAGAACACCCTTCCATAGCTGTTGAAGTTCCTCCACAAGAGGCTCCATGAACAAATCAAAATCCTTTCCAGGACTTTTTGGACCTGGGATGAGGAAGGCCATCATGTAGTTTGATTCTTTGGTACAGACATTTGGAGGCATGTTGTAAGGGATAACAAGCACTCGCCACATGCTATATGTGGCGCTCTAGTGGCCAAATGGGTTAAATCCATCTGAAGCTAAGCCAAGTCTAATGTTTCTCGGGTCGGCAGCAAACTCTTTGTGTTTATCATTGAAGCTTTTCCACTCACTACCATGAGATGGATGGCTCATTACATTCTGATCTCTGTACTCTTGGTTCTTAGAATGCCACAGTACATCCTCTCTTGTTTCAGCATCATGAAACAACCTCTGCAATCTTAGTGTAATTGGAAAATGTCTCAGAACATTATGAGGAATCCTCTTCACAGCATCGACATCTTTCCACCTTGATGATTTGCATTTCGGGCATTCACTTAAGTTGGCATAATCCTTCCGGAACAGAACACAATTATTCTTACAAACATGGATCATATCATATCCAATCCAACTGCACGAAGGAAATTCTTCATTTTATTGCAGGTGTGTGGCAGCTCTGACGCATCTGGGAAAGATTTGCGGAAAGCAGCCAACATCGCATCGAATGATTTGTTGTTCATCCGCTCAAATGTCTTCACCTGAAGAAAGGTGACCATAGCTGAGAATACTGACAGCTTATTTCCCGGGGTGACAGCAACGCTCCATTGTTCCAACATGCGGGCCCACCATTTTTCTTCTGCAGGTGAAAGTTCACGGAATGCACAAGCATTTCGTAGCATTGTTTCAATGTTGGTCAAACTCACTGGCTCCGCCACCACCACCTCCTCCTCCTCTTCCACCTGAGCATCAGTTAGATCAAGATGGTGATCTACTGCTTCCACCTAGTCAATAACATTGACGTTCACATCTTCACCATGATGAACCCACCTAGTATATGTGATCGACATCCCATACAAGTGTAGATGATTTTGCACAGTTGACTGGGGTCTTGTAACTAAATTCATACAACTGCTACACGGGCAGAGCACATCTGATTTCGGACCACCGTACTCAGCTCTGATAAAGTTCATGAAGTTTTCAACCCCCTCGACATATGCAGCAGAGAATCTTCGAGCAGAAGTTATCCAAGTCATGTCCATCTGTTAGACATACAAATTAGTTCTTCTACTAGATATTACAGGAAAAACATATATGCTTTTTTATGAAGTCCAAAAAAAATACCTAGGTCGATGTCTAAAGCTATGGAAAGATATTTGGACGAGCAAATCTAAGTAACAAAATATATGTAAAGCTAATTCAGCAAACAAATTTGAGTGCTAAATTATGGCAGGCTGTTTCAGCAGTCAATGAGGCCGAGCACACAACCATCGAACTATTCAAGGCCATCGCAACAACAAAGATCGAGTATAAAACGGTGTAGAGCTATTTCACCTAACAGATTGGCTACTAGACCATGGCAATCTACGTCACAATAAATATATGGCAGGATATTTTAGCAACTAATCGGCCTTGGCATGCCATCTCAGCTAAGAAGATTGAGTGCAGAACAGGGCAAGGAAGCTTCTTAAGCAGAGCATATTGACAGTAAACTACTTCGGAAAACAGTGAGATTAATAGCGTCTATCAGCTAACATTCAGCGCTACACCTACATGAACGGAGCCTCAGTCTACAATGCGCGTACCATGGGAGAAGCTGACCGTCATGCGTCTCCACATGAATGTCGCCAGCGGTGGCAGCGCTGACCGCCGTGCGCCTCCACAAGAACGTAGCCAGAGGTGGCGGCGCGACTAGAGGACAATAGTCTACGGGAGCATACTATGGGAGCGAGAGGACCGCCGTGCGTCCCCTCGATGAACCGCGGCGCTGACGTATCGGTGCAGTGGGGAGGGCGGCTTTGGCGGAGCGAATGGAGTGGAGTGGGACGGGGGGAGGGGGCTTTGGGGAATATTATTGGCTAGTTGGCCGAAGGGCGGTTGAATCGAATTTGGGGGGAATTTTTGTGTGGGGAGGGAGGATTTTCGCACGGTGGGCGGGGGGGAGTTTGGCGCATGGTCGGTTTCTCCAAGTGCAGTCCCACGTGTCAGTGAAGAGGA
The DNA here is from genome assembly GCF_018294505.1 of Triticum aestivum. Taxonomy (NCBI): domain Eukaryota; kingdom Viridiplantae; phylum Streptophyta; class Magnoliopsida; order Poales; family Poaceae; genus Triticum; species Triticum aestivum. The sequence goes on from NC_057804.1 coordinate 622,790,481, forward strand.
AATCCCAAGCGCGTTCCGTTTGCGTGAGCCGTGTGCAGGACCGAACGTGTGTGGGGTGCAATCCGACCGCGACAGGAGTGCTGTGAGTGTACCACCTTTTTTCCTTTTAAACTAGGTGCTTCGCCCCCTCAAAAAAAATGTTGCTTCACGTGATCCATCGATTCTACTACTAGTAATCCGGTAATCCCGACTAAAACGGCGGGGCCGGGTCTTTTCCCGCGCAATATGCTGGGAGGTTGGCTTAGATGGGTTTTTTAGGACGAGTAATGCTACACCTACGTAATCCCAGTTACGTAATTAACGTAATGTCAAACGTGTGAGCTATTGATTGTAGATTGGGGGGAGGGAGGGGCCCACCACCATGAAAATCAGGGGAGGAGAGAGAGGCAATTTACATTAACCCTTTCGTAGGTTCCCGTAGATGTAGAAAGATGTGAAATGCGTGAATGTGTAGCGGGCGTACTATTGGGAGCCTAATCCAAGACTTACAAAGGGCTATGTAGCTGCTACGTATACTGTCCATCAGTTTGTAATGCTCCCCCTGATTTTCAGTTGGGGTGGGCCTAATCCTCTGCTTTAATCCAATCAAATAGTCCCACATCACATCAGTTCGTAACTTTACGTAAACCATTACGTGGATGTAGCATTGCTCCTACTATTGGAGTGCCTAAGATAATTTGTGTATGTATAGACCCTATGTGTTTATTTTACTTCGCATGTTAGATTTGTCTCGGTTCAATAAAAAACAGAGTTGGTGATGATGGTGTGCCTGTCATCCTGCAATATAGGTCGTCCGATCTATATCTAACGGATAGGAAGGAAACTATGACAATTTACCCACACTCCTCTCCACATTTGCAGATAAGGCTTTCCCTCATTCATCCTTTTCTCCCACAAGATCTTGATCTTACGTGCAACGCACGGGAATCTTGCTAGTACTCCTACAATATGTATATTATTATGAAAGTTCATATACACCGGCTGAGATTAATGCAAACACAGCAGATTTTCATTACATTTCGAACTTTTATAGGACAGAAAAATAAAAGAAACCCGACCCTAAACCTATTCTACGGCGGCGACCGACGTCCTCCATCTGTGATCTCTATGTACGGGGGCGGGGTTCAAGACCTGTGAAGTGAAGGTGCGGTCTCCGGCAAGGAAGACTAGAACACGGGATACGGACCGGCCAGTTGGCACACCATGCCATGCCGCCTCCCATGCCCTACTCATCCTCAGAGGAGTCCCCGACCTCGGCGGTGCCGGACGTTGGACGATGGCAAGTAGGACGCGTGGCTAACGGTGCTCCCGCCGTCGGCCGCCAGCGTGGCCACCGCTTGTGCGGTCGCGTCCGCGTCCGGCTACGCCGCTATTGCGTCGCGAGGGCGGCGACCTCGAGCTTCATCCCCGAAGACAAGCTCTCCCGCAGAATGTTCGCACTTGCGGTCATGGCGGATGTGGTGCCAGGTAGGAGGACAATGCGCTATGGTGTGGAGGTTAGCTGGGCGTTGCCGCTTTAAGTAGCGCATTCCGGTGAGGCCAAGCGTCCGGGTGCGTCATTAAGTCTCCGGAGTTGGTTCCTCGAGCACCGAGCCTCTTAACGACGAAATACGAACGGACGGCATGAATGCGGGCAGCTGGTGCCGGCTGGGAACGCACCGCACCACGGCGCATGGGACGACAGTTTTGGTGTGCCAGGGTAGTCAGCTGCGGTCGTGGCAATGTTGGAGATGCCCTTTGCTCACATGCGATCCCTGCATGTCATTGAAAAAGCAAGACGACCCGGCATGGTCTCAGGTCCAGAGGATGCAGTTGGCCGCGCTACACAACTCTGCGGACGAGTCGTGGTGCCCCATGCATCCTCGATGAGCCGGCCGTTGGGGTGTGTTTGGATTGTGGCCAAAGTGCACCTTACCAAAATTTTGGTCATGACCCAAAGATTGGTCTTTCTTTGGATGGTTGCCATTTTTTTGGCCTGCCAATGAACTCTAGCCAACTCTAGTTCATTTTTCTTGCCAATGTCGGCCAAATCATGGGCAACCAATACCTCAACCAAAATTTTGGTCCTGACCCAAAGATTGGTCTTTGTTTGGATGGTTGCCATTTCTTTGGCATGCCAATGAACTCTAGCCAACTCTAGTTCATTTTTCTTGCCAATGTCGGCCAAATCATGGGCAACCAATACCTCAACCAAAATTTTGGTCCTGACCCAAAGATTGGTCTTTGTTTGGATGGTTGCCATTTCTTTGGCATGCCAATGAACTCTAGCCAACTCTAGTTCATTTTTCTTGCCAATGTCGGCCAAATCATGGGCAACCAATACCTCAACCAAAATTTTGGCTACCCAATGCTTTGATGGGGCAACCTTGGGCACAAACCAAACATACCGTTGGTCGTGCCACAGCACTAACGCCACCCTCGGCACACTGAAACCGACCGTGTCTAGCAATGATATGAGCGTGTCGCTCACCGCGGTCGCCGTGTCTAGAGGCGGTGCTGGAGCTGCGCCCCGTTGTTGGCCCCAACGACCCACATGAACGGTTGTCGGTGGCAAGGAGGTCGTGGGCCAGCTCCTCCATTGGACTAGTCTGCGCTACATCGTCCCGACGGGTGTGCCCCACATGTCGGTTTCCCTGTTTTCCCGGCCATATTCGAGCACCAGTGCTCCGTGTTGCGCATTAGGCCTTTCACTATGTTGGCCAAGCGAGACAACTTATTGTTTATTTGAGCCATTCAAGTGTAGTCATGTGGCGTTTGCTTATTTCTCATTCCTCTCCAACCCTCTTCTCCATCGATCATGTCGCCCTCCAGTCAAGTCCATCCTCCCGCATGCCTCATTTGAACATTCCGCCGAGTATCATTCGCATGTACCCACCCTAGTCCTCTTTCAATAGATCTCCGGATCCGGAGATGAAATCGAGAGGGAACTTGTGGGGGCACGTGATACCTAAGGCGGATTCAAAATTTTGAACCGGTGATCATAGCATCCGCAAATCATATATAAAGGGTATTCAATGTTCGTTTCATTTTTGAACGTACAATATACTCCCTCCTATCCTTTCTAGTTTACATATAAGTTTTATGTGTAGTCAAAGTATCTCTACTATGATAAAAAAAGGTATCAACATTCAACAACGCCCAATCAATATTGTTAAATTCGTACCGGTACTCCTAGATTTGTACTCGAGATGGTTTCCAATTTGACTATTGACAAGATTAATAGTACATGAGATGTATAATGTGAAAATTATATCATTGGAAACTCCTTTCACATACGAAATTGACCGTATGCTTTGTGTAAGTTGCATGTCATATATTATTACTCAAACATTTGGTCAAAGTTAGCCTCGAAAAACGCATTAGACTTTGTATGCTTTGTGTAAGTTGCATGTCATATATTATTACTCTACCATTTGTGTAAGTTGCATGTCATATATTATTACTCTAACATTTGGTCAAAGTAGTACTACCTCCGTCCTGATTTATAGGTCCCCTTCGTATTTTGTGTTAAATTTTGACCATAAATATAACTAATAAAATGTTATTGCATGTCATAAACAATTATATCCTTGGATTCGTATTGGAACATAGTTTTCAATCGTATAATTCTTGGTGACATGCATTGACATTTTATTAGTTAAATCTATGGTAAAAATTTGACACTAAATATGAAGGGGACCAATAAACCAGGACGGAGGTAGTATAGTGGAAGTGGATCCTCTGACGTAGGTATCCCTGCCTTACTCTCCCTTTCGGTTACTTACTGGCGGACCCCATGCTTTCTAGGACCCGCATGTCAGTTACTCAATGGGTTCGGCCACGTCAGGGGATCCTCATTCATAGTATACTCCCTCTGTTTTTATTTACTCAGCATAAAATGGAGGGAGTGGTGGTATAATAAATGACGCGGGCGGGGGAGGGGGAGGGACGTCGGTTTGCTCTCAAGTGCGGTCCCACAAGCGAGCGAAAACGCAAGACGAAGCGCGTTCCATTTGGTGAGCGACGTGGAGGGTCCAGCGTGCTGGGCTGCAATGCGAACGCGACAAGAGCGATGTACAGTCAAAACCGATTGACTGGTCGTCACCGGAACCACTATTCACACCAGAACAATCGCTGCTCGGCCTATGCCAGCCACTCCCCTATAACCACACCAAATCTCTAGCCCATTCCCCCACCTTTCGATCCCCTAGCCCGCATCAAGCATCCCCTAGTTCGCTGGAAAGCCATGGTGCGCCGCAAGACCACTTACTACAAGATGTTGACGCTGGAGCACCGCGCAGAAATCGCGGCGGCGGTCGGCGCCACAGACCTCCATTCCCAAGCTTGCTTTGCGGCGGGCCAATCCCCGAGTTCTCTGGAGCCAAGCTACGAGGAGGAGGAAGCCGATCCAATGTTCATGGCGGAGGTCGCGGCGCAGAAGGCCCCCGATGGGTATGAGACGATGGACGTCGACTTAGTGCTGGCGTCCGAGTCCCCCATGGTGCAGGCGGACCAGTGGTTCAACATGGCGATACTAAAGGAGGACCGGGAGGCAGAGGCTCTACTCAAAGCGGAGCGCGCGCATGCCGCTGCCATCGAGGCTCTCCTGCAGGCGGAACCGGATGTCATGGATGTGAACCGGGTGGCAGAGGCTCAACTTGAGGCGGAGCGCGCGGATGCCGCTGCCAGCGAGGCCCTCCTGCAGGCGGAACCGGACGTCCTCGACATGAACCGGGCGGCAGAGGCTCGACTTGACGCAGAGCGTGCGAACGCCGCTCTCATCTATGCCCTCCTACAGGCAGAACCGGACGTCCTGGACTTGAACCGAGCAGCGGAGGCTCGACTCGACGCAGAGCACGCGGATGCCGCTGCCATCGAGGCCCTCCTGCAGCTGGAACTGGAAGTCCTCGACTTGAACCGGGCTGTGCTCTCGTCCGTGCAGAGCGCCCGCACGCTCCGCTTGAACGAGTAGCTGGAGGCCGAGGACAACCATGTTCCGAAGACACACGTCGGCAGCGACGGCTGGTTCGTGCCGGCAGCCAAAGACGACGAGGCCGTCTCTTTCCGCGAGTAGTGATAGTTTTTCTTTATGTTGTTGTTTTTATGGATCTTTTGCTATGTAAAAACATACTATATTTGTTATGCAAGTCGCCTGACTTGGGTCAGTCTACCATTTCAGGCGGTTGGATGAATATCCTACGTCTCCTAACCTTTCTTTCCTTCTTCCTCACCTCTTCTTCTTCCCCAACAGACCATCACACGGGCCGTACGGATACTCCCCAACATGCGGTTGGATAAACATACTCTATGAACAGAAATTATGTGTCAGCGATAGGATGGCTGAGTTTGGTTTGTTCACATGCAACAGCACGTGTCAGTGAGGGTGCATTCCCTTGGTTGGGTTTGCAGCATGCAGGAGCGACTGTGTGAGGGTGCGCTGCGACCGCGGCGTGTAGGAGCGATCGTGTGAGGGTGCGGTGCGACCACGACAACCGTGCGCAAGTATACCTCCTTCTCATTTTGAAAACTTTAGGCAAGCTTGGCAAAAATGTGTGGCGAAGTTTGGCAATGCAAGTCCTAGACCCAAACAGGATAAGTACGTACGTACTAGGAGTACTAGTGGTAAAAAAGAAAGGCGGGGTTTTCCTTCGCGGGATTTAATCGATACGAATCCTTGTTTCACGTGTCAATTAATGCGTATTTTTTTGTCCAAAGACCAAAGAGCTAACATTTCACTCCTCATCGCTTGATTAATGCAGCGCCATGCAAACCAACCTTCTCACTTCCGCATGCATGCAGGGGATATTAATGCCCTTGGTTGCTAACCGCATCAATTTTGCCTCGATTAGTGTTAGTAGCCCATTGCAAATTGTGATTTTGATATACTAGACTTGTGTACAACAAAAATGGAGGTAGTAACTATATTTGACTTCCTTCCCCATTGCAGTGACGTCGACGATACCCTTTTTTTGTGGTTTGGTGAAGTGCCTCGACGGAGAACACCATTGAGGGAGACCATGGTAAGTCATTCGCAAGTGCCGCCTGCAAGCCGGGACAACCGCCTTATTTGCATCCAGGAAGTCATTTACTAGTACTACTAGGAGTACTAGTGTGGTGAGATGGTTCCTCGAAGAAGACGATGGAGAAGCGGAGTCAGCGAAGAGTGAAATGATGGTTGCTTCGTCCGTGCTTTTGTGATTTGATGCCTCATTGCTTTGTGATTTGTGACAGAAGGGACAGGGGAGTAGACTCTGTGCTCTATACTGTACTACATGCGTCCAAGCATGGGAGAAAGAGGAGAGACGTTGCATTTTTCTATTCCTTCAATCAATCAATCAGGGAGCTTCAGTTCCATCTTTTTGGCTTTGGCAACACCGTCCACAATGGTTCCCACGATGCCAAAAGCTATTTTCACATTTGGCTACACATTGTGAATGCCCTTAACCGTACCACTTGGTTTTGCTCCTGTGTGCTATCTATACAAATCTCAATTATATTGATCTAAAAAATTATAGAATCAAGATTAGTAAAAAGGAGGTGATTATGCCGCGCGGATGGTGGGGGAGGTTTCTTATTTTTTGAGGATGTTGTCCTGGCGGTTTGTTAACATGCGGTCCCACGTGTCAGTGCCTTACCAAGTCGATCCGCGTCCCACATGAGGCAGAACAACGGCAGAAGCAACACGTGGTTAAGTTGAGGGAGAAGCGGATTCAGCAACGAGTGAAATGATGGTTGCTTCATCCCTCCAACTTCTTTTTTAGCATTATTACTTCGTCCCTCCAACTTAACTGCGGGAAAGGTGCAGCTTTGTGATTGGACGCCTCATTGCTCATTACTACATCGGTGCCATGACTGGGGTGCTTCACCCCGGCTGCTCTGCACTGTATTCCGATATGGCACGTGGACCCGGTAGCTTGATGTCCCACATGTCGGCGAAAGGGACTAGAAGATTTATGAAAGCGAGCGCTCCACTCTTACGATGGAGGAGTAGACGACACGACGGCCCAATGACCTGTCACTTGTACTGTATAGTACTATAGTTTTGTTGTTTCGCACGATCCATCGACACAAACCCGATTAAACAGGAAAGGGCGGGATTTTTCCCGCGCGGAAGATGATACTGGCCATACATTTCAAAGGCAATTTTAATGTATGCAAACTGAATAATTATAAGTAACAATATGATATCTAGTAAAACTAAAAACACATATGATGTATTGTGTTAGAGTGTACGTAGTAGTAGTGCTGTATTGCATAGTTGTTCGATGTAACATGCGAGAACGTGTAGAGATGTAGTTTTGGAGGGCCTACAGAGAGAAAAGCGTAATACAGTCACCGAACTTCAGAATAACCTGATTACGATCACTATATACATTTTGCGGTGATTATACGGTCACTTGCTCAGAGTTCAGCATCGGATTGCACTCTGTTGACCCGCCAAATAGTCTGCGTGGTGCCATGTTGACTAATTAAATTGACCATGTTCCTTGTGGGTCCCACATGTCAGTTCGCATAGGGAAAAGGTCAGATAAACACAAATTTACGTAGGCACGACAAGGCTCCAACCCGTGCGCGGGAATCACCTGGTTGTGTATGTGTCTATCAGGGCCTGATGTGTGCGCATGCATGTGTAGGTTGAGCACTTGAGCGTGAGAATGTGTGCTGGTGGTGTGGTGTACTAGTGTGTGCATTCATGCATGCGTGTGTGCGTGTGAGTGTTGCATGCGTGCGTGGCTGCGTGTGTACGTGTGAGTGTTGCGTGCGTGCGTGGGTGCATGTGTTTGTGTGAGTGTTGCGTGGATGCAGTTCGTGTGCATGCGTGCGTGTGTGTGTATAATCACCACACCAGCTCCTGTGTGTTAAAATAGATGGCTCAGCATACCAATACAAGGCCACCTTGTCCGCTGTGCCCGCGGTCATGACTTCGAACCACCGTCCAAATATTTTTTGTCGTTTGTTTTCATTCTTACTAGCAAGATGCCCGTGCATTGCACGTAACATCAAGATGCATTTGTATGACTTGTTTATCTTGTGAGAGAAAAGGATGAACGAGGGAAGGCCTTATTTGCAAATGTGGAGAGGTGTGTGGGTTTGCAAAATTGCCATAGTTTCTTTCCTATCCGTCAGATGTAAATCGGACGGCCTATATTGCAGGATGGCAGACACACCATCATCACCAACTATGTTTTTTATAAGAGTGTATTTTATGTATTTTATAAGAGTGTAGATGTAGAGTAGATACAAGTTGACAGGTGGGCACGATGGTAGTGAGATAATGTGATGCAACACTAGAGGTGCCACGTCGAGTGTTTAACTGGTCAACTAGTCATGTCATGAGCAAATACAGAGTTGTACGGTGAGCCCGTGACTGTATAATAACCACTAAACATAAATGGTTACCGTAATGTGTGGATTATGAAGTCCAATGTACGTATCGTGCTTTCGCTTCAAATACAATGATCGTCCTTGCATATATCGCGAGAGAAAGATGAAACACGCGTGAATTTTCTGGGGGGTTACTTTTAGAGGACCTGGAGATAGTTTTGTGTGCATACGTGAAAGGGGCATACAGGGGGGGTATGCGATGGAGAGAAAGATGCTCTTCGTTTCTCTTTATTATGACTAACTTTGTATATAGTATAAAAATATACAAATTCACAATGCGGAATAAATATCATTGTGGGCACCATGCAATGCAAATTAGCATTTATACTCCTCCATATAACTTTGTAATGTTGTATATATGTAGAAACTCTAAAATAATTTTTTGGCCACACTTTATTCAAAAGGAATGTTGTATGCGAAATAAATGTGAAGAGAGGGCTTTTTAGATCAATGGGGTACGTGATGTAACATGTGTGAATGTGTAGTTGATGCATTTGGCGGGTCCTAGAGACGTATGTGTGTGTATTACGTATTCGAGAGAGGCATGGATAGAGGGGCCGACGGGGGGCGTGGGAGAGATAGCATGAGAAATGAGAGTGGTCTAGAGAGAGAGAGATGAATATGACGTCATGACAAGAGATTCCATTCCTTTGAGTGTGTATATGCAAGGGGGGAGGGAATAGAGGCACCAGGAGAAATTTTCTGTGTGTGTGGTGTTTGTGTTGGTATGTGTGGGTGTGAGAAGATAATGAGACGTGGGGGCAGAGGGTGTGTCACCGCGTGAGGTCCGGTGGGTCGAGGTGAGGCCCTTCATTTGGTTCCATCCTGCGCCACATTGGTCGGCCCATGACACATTTAGGAAGACCCATGGATGACTAGTCGTACAAGACAAGGATAGCAGAATTGTGAAGGACTCTGTGTCCACTGACAAAGCCGGCTAGGATTTGTAACCCTGGGTTCTCGGACTAAGGTAACCCCTTTATCTCTGATATTACTATTCACCCAACCCAACTTTAAGGGGCATCCTACAGAATGCTCTGCTAGAATCATACTCGTCGATTAGGAAGAGAGGTGTGAGACAATGCGTGAGAGACAGGCGTAAAGATAATGTGCGTACATGAGACACGTAGGCACGTCCATGTATATAGAAAGGGTCGATGAGGATTGTGCGTGTGTATGTTTGCGCGAGGAAGAGTGCTTGATAAAGGTTAGTGAAAACAATTGTAAATGGTTATGAGAGGGAGGGAGGGTTATATCTAGAGCATATGTGCGAGAAAGACACCTCGGGAGAGAGTGTGTGAGCATGTGTGAGAGACCACCGATGGAGAGTGAAACTACACGTAAAAGACTGCACTACACATTGATTAAAGATAAAAATTGTATCCAAATATTAGGATGGGATCATGATAATTGCAATTCGCGTAAGGAGCGGTCATTGATCCATCAGACAGCTAGATTCTATCAAATTTGAGCATGTCTATGTTATTATTCGACAGAATTGATCCACATAGTTAGTATTTTGAACTCCAGACAATGCATCGCTTTAGCAATCGAATATAAACGTGAGTATAGTTCATGTTGTGTGTGTAAAGCACATTATACATACGAAAGTTACACAATGGACATTATAAATAGCTACCTATGAACTAGCATACATTTGAATTCAACTTAAGGTGGTTTAAAAAAATCGAATTCAACATGAAGTCCATTCAATTATTTGAATTTGATATCATGGCATTTGTAAACCATACCTAAATTATGCGGGCACCAACCTTTGCTCTGGTTTTGTACATAATAGCATATGTAGTCGTGTACAAAATAGATTCAAATTTAGCTCCTCCATTCCAAAATAATCGTAGTTATAGGATTTTAAAGTGTCAAAATTTCAAAAAGAAGCGGATAATTTAATGAGGTTTTCAAACATACAAGGTCAAATATAATGTTGTCTATTTAGGTCAATCCTCATAGTTCAAGAGTACTCTAAACGTGAATGCTTGTGTTTCAAAATTTCGAACGAAGCGCCAAAAGAGCCTCTACTCGCCCGAAACCGCGTGAGACCAATGTTTGGTAGTACAAGGAAATTACTTTTCTAATAACTCCGACCCGTGAAACCTACCGGCCCGACGTCCAAAGGTCTAAACCGGGGTAGGTTCGTAGCTTCATCTAGACGCCATGCATCCGCCTCCGAAAAACATCATACACAATGGCCACCTAAGCACACATGCGCGCGGCCGAAATCGCTCCCGCCCACTAGTTGGGACACCTGGGATTACCATCCTACCCCCGACCCGTAGTAGGTCCAAAATTTAAGAGGGGGGCAAAGTTTGTACTTTCCCCAAATTTTAAACAAGCGCGTCCCATCTTTTGTTCAAAAAAGCCAAAAACAAGCGCGCCCCAAACCAAAACATTATTCCCCCCACTCGTCTGATTCCCCATTCGTACTCCGTGGGCGCCAAAACTACCTCTCCACCAGCCGTGAAACCCCGGCATCCTCCGTCCGCCACCCCATCCCACCCATCAACCGCCGCCCTCCTCCATCACGCCGGAGCCGATACCCCGATGTCGTCGTCCACCGCAACCTCAACCGCAACGCCCTCCACAGCTAGTAGTTGAAGCCGAGGCCGACCCATCCGTACCCGAGCCAGTTCAACCACGCCGTCCTGCGCCTCACCGCTGCCGCTCCAACTTCGCCACCCTCCACCGCACCGGAGCTGTTCTTGCTACGCCGTCCTTCGCCGACTCGAATCTGCTTCCCCTCCGCCGACATACGGCCACGGCAACACAGTCAACAATTTGGCCATGGGTTCGTCCAAGCCTGCACCCTCCAGAACATCGGTTTCCCCAGTAAAAAGAAGAAGATCGGCGTGACATGTGGAGATGACCACACCGGGAACTGAAAAAGGTACTCCTCTTCCCTTATTCGTGCAAATCTTACGTCTCTACTTGCACGGTATTCATCCCACAGAAGACATTAGTTGACCGCTTCTTCTTGATACTAGATGTTCCTAGTAACTCGCGATGCACAAGGTTTCTCCTCAGATACTATTTCACCTTAGCTAGAGGTCCATTGCCCCCCTGAATTTCAATTTCTGGCTAGTTGATTCCCAATTAACAGAAGCATTGCCCAGCGTAACAGGAGCTAGTATGCCTATTACACCGGGGAAGCAGCGCCTTGGTGTTTATCTTAGGGCCGTGTGCGGCCTAGAGCTACTGGCGCCCGATTTGGAGGTCGATCAGGATTAAAGGGATGGCCTGGGGGGCGCTGCCAAGCACGGCGGTGGTGTGAGGTCGATGGGAGGGCGGGGCGGCGGAGGCAGGGGTCTGGGCCGGTGGTCGCAGGCGGTTCAAGAAAGATCGTCAAAAGTGACTAGCGGGAGGTAGACGAAGGCCATCGGCCCGTTCCTTATAGATCGGATGGTTCATTAAAAAAATGGCTGACATATTTATTTTTAGTCGACTGTTATCTTAGATATGACCATATGTGGTGGTGTGCTGGAGGAGTAACTGCATTTCCTGTGCTCATATATTACAAAATCATACGGAGTAGAATCTAATTTTTTTTTCCATGCAATGTTGTAGAGCTATCATATGTCTCCTGTCATTTATTTTTCAGCCACCTACTATCTGCTACTTTTACAGTGCACTAGTTCTACATACACTTCACCCATACTCTCACTATTGTGTTTTTATGCAAGGGTATTTCAGAGTCTGCCGAAAGAGAAGCAGCAAAGAAAAGAGAGAATTCGCGCCAGCTTTCTTCGTGGGTATGCAAGACACGTTACAATGCTATAAAGGGTGCAGTGTCAGCAGATGGAGACGGTAAACGTAGCTCGGGAGTTGATGACCTCACTCGCAATGAACCACCATCCCAGGTGCTTGCTTTAACTTCGCGGTGTCATATGTGCTTGCATGTTCCATATGGTGTCTAGCTTGTATTCAAAAGGCCGAAGTCGGTAAGATAAGGAAAGATATTTTTTTTACATGAACCACCATCCCGTGAGCACTAGAAGACAAATAGCTAGTCAGAGCACTGGCCAAGCCAGTGACAAGCCCAGCAAAGATAGGCATCACCTGGAAGCCAACTAAAAAGCTGCAATGGTGGTGAAGCAGACCACCTCCCACCAGGCTCTCAGGTCCTAGATGATCATGCTCACCACTCCAGCCGGATGTCTAGCTTGTATTCCTTCCAATTTGGTTAAATTGCATCTTCTTAGCTTACACATTATACCTTTGAATATGACATGACATTCTGTTTTTGGTACATACACTACAAGGAAAAGGCATGATGCGCACCAGTTTTGCCTTCTAATGGCGCACTACTGGTGCGCCACTAGCATCACGCCATTAGAATTAAATTCTAATGGCGCACCACTGGTGCGCCATTAGTATCTGGTGTTCTAATGGCGCACCACGTAGTGCGCCATTAGTATAAGCCACAGTGTGCCATTAGAATGCCTCCCAGGGGGCCATATGTACCCATGTGCTTTGGCATACTGATGGCGCACCAGTGGTTGATGCGCCATTAGTGTGATTATCACAGTGCGCCATTAGTGTCTTGTGTGGTGCGCCACTAGTATGAATATTAGGGATTATTTTTTTTCTTTTTTGATATTTTCACAGGTTACAAAATATATTATTGGACAGAATTTAGACAACACCACACAGCAATAGCAGATTCATCGAATACAATAGAAGATTAGTCTCCGAATACAATTCATCATATTAGTCTCCGAATTCAAAAGACCGAACAAAGATAGAACATTACAAGTCTTGAGACCGCGAGTAGCGAGTTTGTCTTCACATTACAATTCGATATCGATCATCTAAACTACCATCACATAGAAGAGAGCTGCGGTCATCACGCTGAGCATCATCGCGATGAAACTGGTCTTCATCCGGTTCCTCCAACGCTCCCTCCTCTCTCTTGCTAGAAAGCGGGCATATCTAGATTCCGCCTCCGCCCTAGTGGTGTACCCTTTGTAACTGTTACCGCTGAAACGGTGAACCTGTCTCCGACACTCTCCCAGTCATCGTAGACTCCGGGAACCTTACCCTTGTACACGACATACGACGGCATCTCTATGCACAAGCCAAACAACAGACAATACATAAGAAATATATAAGTATGCAACAATAGGATCGGAAGAGAAAAGCAAGACATTAATAGCATGATTCATGGTCCTACTAATAAACAGCATCGACTACATCTAAGTTGAACGACTGTCCAAACCAAAGAGACATACAAGTTCATTAAAGTTTAATTACAACATGAGCCAATCAATGTTTCAGAACTACATATAGCGTCACTACTTTCGACTCCACTCATGGGACCGGAGCGTGGATGAAGCCGTCGTCTGTCGTGATGGTCATGAAATCGCGGGCGTTGTCAGCCTGCATTTGTAGCGTTGTGTCTATCTCACTGTTGGACGGTTGATATCTGAGGTAAAACTGCCCCGAGGTACGAAGGACATCTTGATGGATAATTTCCGCAAACTCTGACTGGATGCGAAAGAATTCTTGTCTGATGTCCGCGTCCTGGATTGCCGACAAGCTCGCGGCCCATTCTTTGAGATTATCTGGTAGCAGAAGGTGGTGATGGTCCCGTACGATCGCCCGCATGTGATGGAGGGCGTAGTAGGCATCCTTCTGACCGCCAGGCGGCTGCTTGACGCAGGAGAACTTTGTATTGTGGGCAAACACGTGTGCGCCGTACCGCCTACGAACTGGCTTGGCGAAGGTGCCTCCAGATTTGTCATAGCCGGGGAGAACATCATCAAGAACTTTCTTGATATTTGTGTAGTCTATCTTAGAGTCATGGTCCGGGTCGAAATACGTGGCCATGGAATATTTCAGGCTTAAGAGGATGAGTGTGCAATGTGTGTCACTACACAGAACACGGAATGTTAGAAAAAAAAGAATGATTGAAATCTAAGAAATCATAAGTTTCGGGGCGGTTAGGGGATGACTTACTCGGGAAAGTAAGGCACGAGGAAGTTATCCTTATCTGGGTTTGCCAGAATGACACCTTCGAGGTAAGAACTCCCGACATGCCGGTCCCCAGCACTGCACAACTTCTTGGCACGCATGTAGAAGGGGTCGACTATCACGATGTCCGGGGTCTTGTCTCTAATAATCCGCATCTCCATACTCAGCGAAAACAGCCGAACGAAGGTGTAGTGCAGCGGATGAAGGTTAAACATAGCAAAGATGTCATCAAACCGCAGGACGATCGTACCCCCGATGGGGCCATCCACAAAGCCCTTGCCCTCTGGCACCTTGGCCACGAAAACCGGGTATGCCACATCATTCTCTCTGAGACGCCGCTTCTCCAAAGAAAGAACACTGTCATGCAGACTCCGCATAGCACCGGTTGCAGCATTGAGCATATTTGTCGGTAGCATCGCCCTACCCGCCACATGCACCCTCCTCGAGATATCCTTAGGTGAAGGTGGCCCGTCCTGAGCACGGATCGTACTCGGTCCCGACTGGCTCGCACCCTTGTTACTCTTTCTTTTCCGTCCCTTCTTCTTCTGTTGTAATGGGACCGAGTTCTGCTCACAGACCGCCTTCTTGAGTGTGTTGGGGCTGATAATATTTGGCACCTCGGCTATCTGAGGCTCGGTGAAGTCGATAGCTGGAGGTGTCTCCTGAGAACTGAACGCCAGACGACGCCTGTTGCAATTGGGTTTCTCCGCCGTACCAGCTAGACAGCGGTCTTCTTTTATAGGGTTGGGTTCTTGAGAAAGAGGCCCGTAGAATTCGTCATCGTACCCATGTTCGGCAAAGTACTTATCGAAGTTGCTAAATGTACGGCCGTCGTTGTTGTCGTTGTCGTCCAGATCCTGTGCCATATGCATGTTCGGATCCTGTGCCATAGGGATGTCCGGCATGTCCGGTAGCGTTGCGGCGGTCTTGCCATGGTTTGGCGCCGGCACGACTGGCGGTGTTGTCTTTGGGGTGGTGTCCCCCGCTCCCAAACGAATCTGGCTCTTCGGCCAAAGCAGGGGCCAGCTTAGGCAGGTGATGAGGGTCATCAGATCATCTTCGTCGGCCCCGGTGGGTCGAATCGGTGGTAACAACTCGTCGCAGCCTGGCAGCACCCGAACCAGTTGAACCCTATACATGGTGGGTGGCATTGGTTTACCATGGAACACGGGGTTGCCTGGTTGAACGATTTTGCCCTTGGCGACATCGACCAACTCATCGTTCACGAAGTGCAAGATAGTGCACAGAACATCGGCGGTGCCCTAGGAAAACATGCAGGGCGTCAGGGATACCCAGTCAAAGGCAAAAGGAGATGAAGTCCTTGGCCGAGAGGCTTAATTAGTTACCGTGATGATGGCGTTGAGCTTGGATAATGTCAAGGCACCGCCAACGGCGGGCGTGCAACTGACGGAGGGGCCGTTTCTTGCCGAGGTGCCGGCCGGCGTACACCCGGGTGCATTAAGCTCCAATTCCGGCCGTGCCGGCGTCGGAGACACCAATACTGCCGCCGCGGGAGACACCAATGGCGCCGCCTGCACGTTGTGCGAGTTGCTGGCCGTGAAGCTGGGAATTGGGGGCCGCCCCTGTTGGCCACCCGCAATCCACGTCGTCAGCCCATGAATCAAGGTAGGCATAATGTCGGTGAGCGTCGATCCCAGTTGTTGTTGCACTTTCTCTTGGATAATCTCCGGAATCCGCGCCACTTGTGCCTTGAGTTCTTGAACCTCGCGCGACTGGCTTTCCAAGCTGGTCTTTTTCTCCTTTCGCCCACCAACGGTGTAGTATGATGACCATTTTGTGGACAAGCCTTTGCCGACCACACGACCAACTGACGATGGCTTACTGAGCTTATCCTTGTTTTTCATTACGTTCAACGCCCTATTTAGAGTGCTGTCCCAAGCATGGTTGCTCTGAGACGACCCCGCGCTACTGCTTTCAGTCTCCTTCGCTAGAACAAGCTCAAGCGCCCTGGTCTTCAGATCCGTGGTAAGTTCCTTTGTTATCGGGTCCTCCTTGTACCGGGCCCTGACATAGTTCCTGGTCTGGTTGTCACTGCTATATTTCTCGAAGCGGGGCGATAGGCCTTGCTCGGCACGCTCCGCGTCCTCTTTGTCCCATATAGGCTCCACCACTCTGTAACCGCCGGGACCGAGTTTGTGTTCCCCTAAGTTCAACTACCGCATTTCTTTTCCCCACTGACTTGATTGAGAGGTTGCATATCGTACGCCTCATAGGTCATCAGGTTGTGCTCGGCGCCCTGTGACAAGGCGAATATGAGTTGTTCTTCCGTGGAAGAATCCTCATGTAAAGGGTACGACAGAAGCTTCTGCTTGAACCAATGCGTGAAACATGAGTTGTGCTCTTTGATTATATCTCTGTCCGTCCTCTGTTGGCCTCGGTCATTGTCCGTCTTATCAATAAAGGTTTTGTGCTCTACCACCCAAGGATCGACCATGTCTATGTGTTGTAGCGCGACTAGGTTTGCTCTTTCAAAGTTGGCGAGTCGACCCTCGAAGTCGACATGCATTTCGCGGCGACCCTCACAGTGACCCCATCCAGCGAGCCTGTTGAGGTGCCTGTTGACGGGTAGACCAATGGGGTCCTCGATGCCTAGATAATTTGTGTAGTAGGAGATACACTCTTCGGTCAGAAAGCCCCTGGCTATGCTTCCCTCTGGACGTGACATGTTGCGAATGTATCCTTTGATGACACCATTCATCCTTTCAAACGGCATCATGTTGTGCAGGAACGTCGGCCCGAGTTGGATGATATCCTCCACGATATGGACCAGCAGATGCACCATAACGTCGAAGAATGCGGGCGGGAAGTACATCTCAAGCTCACATAGTATCACCACGATCTCTTCCTGTAGCCTTCTGAGTTGCCTCACGCCAACCGACTTCCGAGAGATGACATTGAAAAAGTTGCATAGGCCAAATAGCGTTTCACGGACGTGCGCGTCCATGATCCCATGGATTGCAACTGGAATTATCTGCGTCATCAGCACGTGACAGTCGTGAGACTTCATCCCGCTGAACTTCTGCTTCACTGGGTCTAGGTATCTGCTTATCTTCCCCGCGTAACCGTAAGGAAGTTTTACTCCTACGAGGCAGGTGAAAAACTGCTCGATCTCCTCCTGACTTAGAGAGTGAAGCATGCGGGAGGGTAGTCATTTTCGGTCTTCTTGGCCTTTTTGCCTTTGCGACGACTTTCTGTGTCCTGCTTGACCTCATCATCATCATCATCATTAGCGTGAAGCTCCTCCCTGATGCCCATTGATTTCAAGTCTACCCTTGCTTTCGGCCCATCTTTGGTCCTCTCTGGCATGTTGAGCAGGGTACCAAGAAGACTCTCGCACACGTTCTTCGTGATATGCATGACATCAAGGCTGTGAGGCACATGGTAGATCTTCCAGTACGGCAAGTCCCAGAAAACAGACCTTGTTTTCCATACCTTCAGCGGCGGCTCTAGCGCCTTTCGCTTCTTTCCTGGCTCTGGCGCATTTTGCTTCTTTCCCGGCAGTGGGCAATCTTTCCAATTTTTCAACAGCTGGTCTATTTCGTCGCCACTCCTCGTACGCGGGCGCCTTCGGGGTTCGGTTTCACCATCGAACAGATCCTTGCGTTTCCTCCATGGGTCATCGTCGCGAAGCCACCTTCGTTGTCCCATGAACACGGTTTTCGAAGACCCGGATCTCTATCTAGCTGGCGATACGTTGTGCCATCCATGCACCTGACGCATCCAGAAAATCCGTGGACCACCTGCCCCGCGAGATATCCATAACCAAGATAGTCGTGCACCGTTGTGAGCAGTGCGGCTCTCATAGGCAAATATTCTTTCTCTGCGGCGTCCCACGTATTGGCTGGCGTTTTCCACAGTGTGTCTAGCTCCTCTTTCAGCAGCCCCAGATACAGATTGATGTTGTTCCCTAGTTGTTTCGACCCTTCAATTAGCATACTCATGTGAATGTACTTCCTCTTCATGCACAACCAGGGGGGAAGGATGTACATCCACACAAACACAGGCCAGGTGCTATGTGTGCTTCTCTGGCTGCCAAACGGATTGACTCCATCGGTGCTCGCACCCAGCACGATGTTCCTTGGATCCTTCCCAAATTCTGGGTGTTTGAAGTTCAACGCTTGCCACTGGCTCGCATCCTTTGGGTGACTCAGCATCTTGTCTTTTTTATTTATCTCCGGATCATTTGCGTCATCTTCTCGCTTCTTCTCCTCCCTATCCGCGTTCCAACGCAGGAGCTTTGCTACCTTAGGGTCCGCGAAATACCGCTGCAGACGAGGAGTGGTCGGAAAGTACCACACCACTTTTCGAGGAGCTTTCTTCCTCACCTTGTATTGAGTGACGCCGCACACTGGACATATGGTAGACTCCGCGTGCTCATCCCGATAAATGATGCAATTGTTCATGCACACATGGTATTTCACATGCGGTAAATCCAGAGGACACACGATTTTCTTTGCCTCCTCGAAACTGGTCGGGCACATGTTCCCCTTGGGAAGACGCTCGTGCCAGAATGACATGTTCTCGCCGAAGCATGCGTCGGTCATTTTGTGTTTTACCTTCATCTCCAGAGCCATGAGCGTTACTTTCAGGCGGGTATCCTCGGGCCTGCATCCTTCATACAATGGAGTAACCGCGTCTATCTCCAGTTGATCCAGCTTGGCTTTCTCTCGGGCAGCAGCTCTTGCGTTATCCATCTACTTGAGAAGCAGCTCTTGAATATGAGGGTCCTGCATCCAGCCCATCGATGGTCCATCGTCGTCTACTCCGCTAGCATCTTCATCTTCATGATCATGCCCTTCGTCTGCTCCGGCATCTTCCTCATCATCATGTCCTGCATCTTCTACATGATGACTGTGTACAGCATCACCATCGTGATCATCTCCTAGAGATTCTTCATCTTCTCGCCCGCCCAAGCCGCGGTGGTTGTCTTGCTGCCCTTCCTCATTTCTTGCCCGGTCCCCATGGACGACTTCATAGTCATCTTCATCACCTTGCCACCGATAGCCATCCATGAAACCACGCAAGAGCGGGTGGTCCCGCACCTGCCCGCAATCTGGGTCCGCAATAAGGCTCTTCGGCTTGCATCTTCGACACGGACATCTTATCTCCGTCTCATTCTTTTGAAGCATCTTGGCCTTCGCGGAGCTCAAAAACCTATTCATGATGCCTTCGGTCATCGTGCGGACCATGGTCGCCTGCGGGGTAGAGCAAAACGATATTTTAGAACCAAGAAAAACTTTGGCATGACTTTCCCTAAAAATAGGACCAAAAAGAATGCATAGTGCCAAAATTCTCGCCGAAACGGAAATGAATCAACATTCCGGCAAAATATTGGCAACTATCCATTTCAAATACCGGTACCTGCAAACACAAACATATATGCAACACCACAAACATATGCAACACCACGAACATACATAGATCTAGCTAGGCCACAAAAAGTGCATGTGCACGTTGTTGGAGAGGGAGAACAACATAAAGATAGCTTCCCCCCTTACTTACCTATCAAAAAAGGTAATTTAACCACTTAATTTGGATGAATCTATGGTGCAAATGAGGTGATGAGGAGGAGGCAGCCGAGACAAGCTTGGAGGAGGAGGTGGAGAGAATGAAGTGGGGAAAGTGAGTGGGTAGGTGGACTGTCCGAAATATCTTGTTGGTCCCAGGTTACTAATGGCGCACCACCAGCAAATGTGCCATTAGTAACCCTGGTACACCATGGTACAGTGCGCCATGGTACAGTGCGCCATTACTAGTTTAAACTAGTAATGGCGCACTATGCTACGGTGCGCCATTAGTAGTTTTGCAAAAAAAAAGAATAAGAAAACAACAGTAGTGGCGCACTGTGTGGCCGGTGCACCATTACTAGTTAGCACTAGTAATGGCGCACCGTGCCACGATGCGCCATTAGTATCACTACTAGGGAAAAGCCTAGCAGCAGCGCGGGTTTTGGTCCTCTCAGTAGCGCGGGTACCGGTGCTACTAATAAGGCGCTACAGCTAACGTATAGCAGTAACGCATGTTGTTCCATGCTACTGCTATACATGAATAGCTGTAGCGCTCTTTATAAAAGGGCGCTACTGATATTATCTGCAGCGCTATTTACAGGGAAGTTCTACTGGTAAGGCGGCGCTACTGCTAAATTTCCCCCCTCGCTACTACTAGTTTTATTAGGGTTTTTTCCTGCATATTTGTTTTGTATTTGTTTTGTATTTGAATAGGCTTTATACAATAATCTTTAGCATATCATACACATACAAATGTAATCATAGCATATACATACAATTAGTCTCATCAAATCATGTCATCATCATAATCTTCATCCAACACAAAGTGGTGTCTCGTCATCAATCTCAGAAATAGCGATACAAGTCTCGATTACTTGCAAATACATCGTCATCCATCTAAACAATGATATACGCGAGAAGAGCTATCACTTTGAGTACATGAGTTCGTATCCCTCTCTCGCATTAGCGTGAACCTAAACTAACTACTGCCTGTCGCTCGAAAACCGGAAACCGGTACACCTGGGCCCGACACTCCGGCCACTTGTCATATATATACTCCTGGCATAGCACTTCTTCGCCATCTATGATCTATGCACCTGCATCGTCACATGAGTCGATGATATGCAACATATATAGTTGAGCAACAGAAAGAGACAGACTTGGAAAAAATAGAAACAACATATCATAAGCATAAATAACAAAGTTCATTGTACACAAAATGCCCTAACTAGAGTGATTTTCACTAGTCGAGGAGGAGGACAGTTTAATTACATCACAAATAAAGTTTCACCATGCATAACTCAAAGTGTTGTCATACAGAAAGTATGGACTAAACGGACACATTGTCATATATCGACAATCACTCCATCATGTCGTGCCATCCATCCATATCAGGCAGATAGTCCTCGAGCTTAGTGAAAGGCTTCATGTCGAGACGCTGAGAGGCTATCCATGTTCGGACGTCTTCCCGCGACATTTGTCCTTCTCCGTAGAACATCCTTGTTTTTCTGACGACCTCCTTCATGATGATTTGGGCAAGTTTGCACTGGATGTTATAGAACTCCGCTCGAAGTCGATGATCCTCGATATCTCCTATGTCCTTTGCCCATTGCAGAATATGGGCATCGCCAGATCTAGGTGACATGTGAAGGTTCTGGTGATCCCGTCTGTACTCCAGCATGTGGTGTAGGACATAGAATCCATCATTAAGAGAATCGTTCGGTTGCTGGATGCAGGAGAAGTCGGTCTTATGGCTGAAGGCGGCCCTTCTGCCCCTTCTCTTCTTGTCCCTAACCTCTCCACCCCTTGCTTGGTAGTAAAACATAGCACTGTCGAGAACATCTTTGATGTGGGTGTAATCCTTTTTGTGAATGTTCTTCGACGAGTCCAAGTAAAGAGCATGGGAGAATCCAGGGTAGAGAATGATGAGGACGGCGTGCATGCCGCTGCGCAAAATAAGTACACCTCAAATTAATTAGCCTCCACCGTGCAAATGAATTATTGAAATTGAAGGAAGGATAGCAGCGCGGATGACTTACACGGGATGATAAGGCACGAGAATCGCCTCCTTGTCCTTATTGGCGAGCATGAAACTAACGATGTAATCCCTCGCGTATTCACGCTGCTCTGCACAGACTCCCAAGAAGCCCTCGTGCATGTAGTACGGGTGAGCAACACAGATATGACATATCTGCTCAACCCCAATGATGTAGTTCATGTGCAAGGCATAAAGGCGGACAAACCTAACATCCAGCTTCTTCACGTGAAACATGTCGAATATGTAATCGAATCGGAGGAAGAACTTATCCGCGGGGAAGCTGTCGACGTACGACATTTGCCGCAGAACGTTAACCATGTAGAGTGGGTATCCTGGATCTTTCGAGGCGATGAGGCCTTTCTCTACCCGCAGCACATCATCATGAAGTCTCCTTAGATCGCCGAATCTGGCCCGTAGCGCTGTTGCAGGTAGGATTGGTTGACCGGGGATATGCCATTTATCCGCATCGGGGATATCTATATGGTCCTGAAGCCGAGACTGCTGAGGCGGCTGGATCATAGAATCAGCTTTTTTGCCTTTCCTCTCTCTCCCTAGTCTTCTTTACTGGGTCCCAACGGTGTCGGGCCCTCAGGACATTACGCTCCTGCGGGACGGTGAAATCCGCCAAGGGGTCTGGGATGCCTAGACTCGCGGCTTCCATGTCCTCCTTGGCCCATTTGGACCTCTTTCCGCCGTAACCGCGGCTTCCGAGGTGGTGGCTCCCAATGTTCCTCTCTTGAAGCCCCTTCATGTACTTAGACCTTTTTTTGGGTAGCTTCGGCCTTGCAAGCCTCCTTGAATATTTGAAACCGCTCTTCCGTGATTGTCGGATTATCCTTTACAATCTCGGAGTAGGGTTCCTTGTCGTTGATCTTTGCTTTCACTCGATTTTTCCAGGCGGCCAACGCATCGCTAAACTTGGTCATGGCGTGTTTGTTTATCTTCTTCATTGTCGGGTCCTCGTCTGGATCTTCATAATCCTTCTCATTCTGGCCCGGGAACAAGAATATCTGATGAAACTTCTTTAGGAGGGAGCTCCTCATGTTTTCTATCTTCTGTAGTTTCTCATCGTTGATGGTGGCGGTTGTCCGTACGATGCAGCCTATTTGATTACCGTAGCACGCGCGCGCTTCCTCGGGCGCCTTTGGCTCAAAATTGCCGCCGTCCACCTCCGTGACCACTGGTCTAGTAGTCCTGAGTTTGTTAGGAACCCGTTGCCTCTTTGCTTTCGGTTCGACACCGGCTCCGCTCCCCGAGGCAGCACAGGTCTCAGCACCGGTCTCGATGTCGGTCTGAATCTCAGTGCCGGTCTCAGTCTCAGCACCGGTCTGCGTGTCAGTCTCAGTCCCCGATGCCACCGGTGGGCCCAGCAACAACATGGTTGATCGTCGGTAAGGCTAAAAAATCGTCTGCCGCCCGGTAAATGTCGTCGTAATCACCAGAACCCTGTCCTTCGTCGTTGCTAGCCATGTTTCCTATGATTAGATCTAGTCAATTAATTCTAGACCTAATAAAATGAATAATGACATAAAAAGGACTATTGTTTTGCAGGAATGTTGACTCCTTCCTGGTGCGGCAAATCCCGGGCACTCGATATGTCCTAGTTTGTAGCACAAGTCATGCCGAAATTCACGGAAAATTTCGGCATGACCTTTGCTAAAAAGTGGACAAATCGAGAACCTGAAATTTGCCGAAACAGAAATGAATCAACATTCCGGCAAAACATAGGCCACTCAGCATCATTCCCTGGAAACAACAAAGCCACTTGGGCACAATCGAACAACTTCAATGAAAGATATAACATGAGAAACACTATTGAGGAATTTGCATATAACATGGCCACTTCAATGAAAGATATAATCAGCAATAATGGAATATGCAAATGAACATCAATGACATATATCATATAAAAACAATCTTGTTTTTTGTTTACATAACAACAATTAGTTTGACCAAGTTTTTGAAAAGAAAAACAATTCTGTTTTTTGTTTATAGCTAAATGCCATAGCTACTGTTTTTTATTTATAGCTAAATACTTTTGTTTTTTGTCTAAAGCTAAAAGTCTAGGAACTACATTTTCTCTAACCCCTTTGACCTCACCAAAATTTCCACAGCAAGACCTTAGTAACTACACCCAATTTCTTCAAAATATTCAGGTCCATAGTCCAAATAATTCAAATTTCATTTGAATGAAATTTGGAGCAAATTCAGGTCCGTAGTAAAAATATTTTTTATAGCTAAGTGTTTTTTGTTTATACCCTGTGTTAATTTAAATCTAAATGCTACTATTATTTATATACCCTCTATTAGTTTAAAGCTAAATGGAATTACTGTTTAGGAATTTTCGTAAAAATTGCCCTAGCTAATTTCCTAAAAAGATTGCTAATCATTTTTCCTAAATGCTATAAAATGCCTACTACCCTAAAAAAATCTAGGGTTCATATGAACACCTAGGGTTCATATGAACATCAACACAGTATCAACATATATATAATTACCCTAGCAGAGAGAAATAGGAGGGTAGGGGACAGGAGAGGCATAGCCTTACAATCGGCGTCGAGGGTAGGCTCTTGCTCGGGTAGCGGCGGTGAGGTCAAGGGCGGCGGTGGTGAGCTCGAGGGAGGCGACAGTGAGGTCGACGACGGCCTCGGGTGGCGGCTGTGAGGTCGAGGGGGCGGCCTCGGGCGGCGGCGGTGTGGTCTAAGGCGGCGGGTGGCGGCTATGTGGTCGAAGGCGGCCTCGGGCAGTGGTGGTGTGGTCGAAGGCGGCAGGGCAATGGCGGCGATGGAGCAGTTGGGGGACAGGGGGAGTAGAGAGGGGGGAAGGACTTAGCGAAATTTTGAGCCCAGGCTGCCGGGATTTGAGTCAAACTAGCAGTAGCGCGTTTTGCCGAAACGCGCTATAGCTAAGGTATCGATAGCGTGTTCCAGAGAAACGCGCTACAGCTATCCCTTTCTGTTTTATTTTTCTTTTTCTTTTGTTTTCTTTACATTTTCTTTTTTTCATTTCTCCTTTTTCTATTTCTTTCATTTTCATTTACTTTTCTACTTATTTTTCTATTTATTTTCTTTTACATAGCAGTAGCGCTCTATAGCAGAAACGCGCTGCTACAATGTTTTTAGCAGTAGCGTGCTTCTGGGAGAACCGCTACTACTATTCCTAGCCTACCGGCACTAGTGAGGGAATTTTAGTAGTAGCGCTTTTCTGTGAAGACGCGCTACTGCTAAAATAATGGTTGTAGAGTGGTTTTGCAACAAGCGCTACTACTAAGTAGCGATAGCGCCGAGTTTTGACCAACGCTACTGCTATACCTCTGTGTATAGCATTTTCCCTAGTAGTGTATGTTTGGAAAAAAAATTGTCATACTTTAAAATTCCTCATTTAAAGAATGCAGCGTCAACCTCCCAACATGATTCTCAAGAAACAGAAATGCTAGATGAAGATAGTGAACGTAGCTCTGTAGTTGATTACAGCATTTCCCCTAGACTAGCATTGCAGGTGCTTGCTCTAACTTGGCAGCGTGATATGTGGTTGCATGTTGCATATGGTGTCTAGATTGTAATTCTTCCAATATGGTAAAACTGCATGTGCTAGTCGGCTTAGCTTATACATTATACCTGTTAATGTGACATGCCTTCCTGTATTTAGTACATAGTACATCTGTCTATTAAGCATGTCCTTACATAAAACTATTGTTTTTTTTGTATCCCGCATCAATCAAAATGACGAGACACCTTTAGTATATGCAGTGCGATATTAGTTGGATCTTTCATATGATTTATAGCATGCGCTGCTTCTAATTTGTTGAAATTCCATTTATGATGGGATGCTTTTAACTTGGCAGAGTCATATTGGTTGCATCTTTCATGTGGTGTCTAGCTTGCATTGCTTCTTATTTGCTGGAATGGTTTCTGCTTAGTTTACACAAACAGTTGTGAACATGCCATGCCATCCTATTTTTCGTACATATTCCATCCTGGTATCATGTGTTTGCCTTACATCAAAGTAGTGATTGTCAGTATCATGCATGAATGAGTTCTGAAGAGAGAATTTTATTGCTTTTTCTTGTCGGTGTTACTTGACAATTCAAAATCAATAAAGCGGAAGGAAGTTAGCAAGGCAGCGGATAAAGGTGCTCCTTTTGAACGGAGGGCCTCTACAGTTTCTACTCCTCCATACCCCCAAGAAGATTTCCAAGACAACACATGCATAGACACTCAACAAAGCTGTGTTTATGATGAGCACGTCTCCCCTAGTGCAGCATCACCGGTGCTCCCTCTAACTTGGCACTGTTATATGTGGTTGCAGGTTATGTGTGATGTCTAGCTTGTATTGCTTCTAATTTTGTTCAATTCCATCTGCTTACTTTACACATTATACTTGAATAAGACACGTGTTCCTATTTCTAGAACATACAATATCTGTCTATCACACCGTGTTCTAACATCAAATTACTACTATTGTGTAACCTGCAACAATCACTTATCATAAGACACGTTTGACTTGGAGTGTGATATAGGTTACATCTCACATTATTTTCTAGCTTGTACTACTAATTTGTTGAAATGGCACTTATGACGAGATAGTTTTGACTTGGTAGAGTGATATTCGTTGCATCTTTCATATGGTGTCTTGCTTTCATTGCTTCTAATTTGTCGAAATGCCTTCTCCTTAGTTTACACATCATAAGCTATGAATATGCAATGCTGTGAATATGCAATGGCACTAATGACGAGAGACCTCTAACATGGTAGTGTGATGTTGTTTGCATCTTGCATATGATTTATTTCTTGTACTACTTCACATTTGTTTAAACGCCATTTATGATGAGACACTGTTAACTTGGCAGAGCGATATTGGTAGCATCTTTCATATGGTGTCTACCTTCCATTGCATTGCTTCTAATTTGGTGAAATGTCTTCTTCTTAGTTTACACATCATAGTTCTCGTTATCTCTTCCGTCCTGTTTCTCATACATATTACATCCTCCTATCATGTGGTTGTCTAACATCAAAGTTCAGTTCGTCTGCATCACGCATCAATTTGTTCTGAAGAACTAAATTGTTATTCGTTTTTCTTGTCGGCTTGACTTAACATGGCACAGAGAAAGAGGAAGAAACACAGAATGGCAGGGAATGAGAAGCGGATGAATCCTACAGATTCTGCTGGTACTGATGGTGCAATAGAAGGTCAAAGTCCAGTGGAAAATTCTACAAACACGGCATCCCATGCTACACGAGGTGCAAAAAAGGCCAAACAAAAACAAATAGCTACCACCAAACAAGCAAAGACAGCCCTAGTTCTTGCAACACCTACCACAGTACTACCAGCTGCACGACTTACTCGTGCGTCAACTGAGCTAGCACCACGTTCCCAAGCTCTCTTGCCACCTGACACTACTCCCCAAGCACTCTTGACACAAGACGAGTTGGCAATATCAGATGAACCTTGTGAGCTTAAACAGCAAGAAGGTAGTTGCTGGAGTCAAGTTACAGTTGCATGCTTCTTTATATGTAGTCTCACAGTTTGATATACACTAACACTTCCTATGTTCGTTGTTGGACTAACACCTAGGCGCAACAGGAAACAAACATCAGGGATAATGCTCGATAGGTTAACTAAATCTAGAGGAGGAAGAATGGAGATCCGTTTTGAGGCAGGTTCAAAAAGGCCACGTGATGATATAGTCAGCCAAGTTAGTATCAGAGGCGGCGGTTGCTGTTAGGTGTCATGTACGTATCCTCCCAACATGGATTCTGCACAGGAATGACAAAGACGAAACCTAGTTCAACACCTTCCTCGACCATTTATCTGTAAGTATGGTTATGTATGGAAACTAGTAATATCGTCTTCTGTCCCATACTTTCTAGGTTGCTGATAATGAGACTCCCATAATTTTCAACAGATGAGGTTCAAGTTGGATAGCCAAGATGATGCAACCAGACAAGCTTGCACCCATGTTTTCAAGTCTGCTCTGTGACAGTATCGGTATAACTTGAGGAAAACTCACTTTGAAGGCAAGGCTAACAGTGAACTCTCCCAAACATCTCCAGTGGAAAATATATTGGATGAAGACTGGAGGGGCCTTGTTAAACACTGGTCTGATCCGAAGTATGAGGTACATTATATATATGTGATCAGATCACATGTTGAAATCCTATTTACGCATGTGCCACACAAATCTATCTTCTTGTAGGTGAACTGTTCAAGAACAAGGCCAACCACACGAAAGTGAAATTCCAACAGACGACAGGATCTCATAGATATATTGCACACTGCGAGGCTCTTGTAATTAGCTGCTGTTTCACTCTTTTCGCTGTACCATATTATCAGATCTATATTGACTTGTTCGAAATGCAGAGGAAAGCCCGCAAGGACCAAAAAGTACCTGAACCAAATGATGTGGAAATCTTCAAGGACTGTCACACCAGCAAGAAGAAGGGCATGACTACACCAGTCAAAGCCGTTGTTGTAAGTCCTTAATCCTCATGCCTTTTAACTACTACTTACTCTGACTTGTGCCTTGAACTGCATGGTTTGCAGCTAATGTCTATTACTCTTTTCAATTTTATACACAATTGTCTTAGCGTATCATTGCACCTTACAAGTTTTAAAAGAGAGGAGTGATGTTCCTTTGATCTTGACTCGTAATCTAGTTCCGTGCTGGACTTGCCCACACAACGTTACAATTGCCTGTTTGTCTGTTCTCAGTTGTTTTGTGATATGCATGATGTCACACTATGCTTACCATATTATAAACTTCGTCTCTTTATCCTTAGCCCTTAATAAAATGTGAAGAAATAGATAATACATTAGCGATGGTACATGGTCATATGTTTGGAACCTGGTTTTATTATGTACTTTGCAATAAAATACAACTAATATTTTACATGGGTTCACCAGAATAAGTTCTGTATATAGACCAAAGCTATTTTGTTTGGTTTTGGTGCCTCCTTAATATCTTCTTTTCTGGTACTACTAATGTAAAACCTCAAATTTTCAGCGAGCTATGGAAAAAATGGTGGAACCGCCACCTTTTGAAGGTGGCGAGGCAACTATAACCGCAATGTCAGCTCTTGCTGCAGTGGGTCAGTACCTGTCCACTAACAGTGCCAAAAGCACGTTCCTGCGTAATACTGGGTTGGTTGTTAAGGCAATATCGTCCAAACTGCCTCATGATCAAGATATGCAAGCTCAAAGCAATGTTGTATATGTGCTCTAGACACAAGTCCATTCCCTAACAGAGGCCCTTTGTGAAACAAGGAGAAACATTGCTCAATGTCGTCAAGATATGCATGGTTTTGAAATGAGACTATCAGACATTTGCTATGTTGCTCAGGAGCCTAGGGGAAATGAAGGCGAGGGTTATAGTGCTCCATCGGACAATACAGCATAAAAACATAACATTCAGGTCAAATGAACTGAGCTTCTGAACTTCTGGTGGTGCATTTATCTGCTAGACTGTTAAGTTTTATGCCAACCTTCCTTTTGTTATATAGTTGTAATTTGTTTTGGTGCGATACAAAATTCATTCTTAACGTGCAGCCACCGGCTGGAGAAAACAGCAAGCCATTTTTGTATAGTGTAGGGTGTTCCCTATATTTGCCCTGGTGGTGATCTTTGATGCCGAGTGGATGTAATCTGTGCAATCACCTTAATAGCCTAGCGTTAGTTTCGACCTTATTTATTTCCTAGTATTCTTTTTCCCTAGTTTGCTAGTGGCCGCAACTACCATGGGCCATATACGGGCCGTAGGATCCATGGGTCTCCTACGGGCCGTTGATAAATGGGCCTATAATCGGTGGTCCTCAGGCCGTCAATAAATGGGCCTGTAATCGGTGGGCCTCGGGCCGTCGGATAAATGGGTTTACATGGGTCATAATCAGGCATAATTGGTATCGGCCAACACAGTAACAGGCCGTTAACAGGCCATAGGACTGCAAAGGCTTAATTCTATCACAGGCATAACCGGTCGTTAATGGGCCAGAACATAGGACGGGCTAGAAACGGCCCATTAGGGTAACAGGCCAGTAACGGGCCGACTCTTGCCATGGGCCGAATTTGGCCCATTAGGGGAACATGCCAGTAATGGGCCGACTCTTGCCATGGGCCGAATTTGGCCCATTAGGGGAACAGGCCAGTAACGGGCCTGAAGTAATCGAGGGCCGAAAAGGAGCCCAAGAATGTATGGGCCATCAATAGGCCGAAAGCTAACACGGGCTGGAAACGGCCCATGTAAATCACAGGCCGTTAACGGGTACAAAGAAAATTACTGTTCATTATGGGCTAGAGTCACCGTAGCCTTTAAAGGGCCGAAAGATACGAAGGCCTCATATGGGCCGAAAGACGTAGTGGGCCATACATGGGCCGAAAGACGTCGTGGGCCATACATGGGCCGAAAGTGAAATGGGCTGGTGTTATATTCGACGGCCCACATGATGTTGTTGGGACGATTTCCTTTAGGGCCTAGTGGGCCATAAAATGGGCTATTTGCGAAGAGACCGTTAACAGGCTTTTCATGGGCCAGCCCGTTAACTTTTGACCAAGTCAAACGGGCCGGCTTTGTAAGCTAAATGGGCTAGTGGTGGACCGTGGCACGTGTCGACATATCATAGGCGCCTATCTGACCCACTGATGAGCTGACATGTGTTTCGTCCGGCCAATAAGAATTTTACACGTGGAAATTTCCCATTGGTCGGGGCTGTTAACGGGTTATCGGATCCAAAACCCGACCCGATAGCTCAACGGCGTTCCGTTACAGTGGATGCCACATGTTGGTCACCCTTGACGAAAGCACTTCTGTGACGCACGATTTATCATCATGGAAGTGGACACTTCAGTGATGATAATTTTGGTAATGTCATGGAACACTTCTATGACAGCACAGGTATGACTATCTTGATTCTGTCATAAAATCGTCATGGATGTACATGCATGACAAAAAACGTGACCTACTGTGACAAACACGTATCATCACGGAAGTGTATTTTTTGTAGTGCTTGGGAGCGGTCACCCGTACACGTCAAATTGCTCGGGGCGATCTCCACAACCTAATTGGAGACCTCGACGCTTGCCCGGAGCTTTACACCACAATGATTGAGCTCCGAACAACACCAACCGTCTAGGAAGCCAAGGCACCCAAGAGGAACAAGCTCTAGGGTGTCCAAACACCCAAGAGTAACAAACTCAAACCGATGCACCAAATACAATGGCAAGGGCACACGGAGTGCCCAAGTCCTTCTCTCTCAAATCCCACCGAAGCAACTAATGCAAGGGAGGAAGATGAGAGGAAGAACAAGAAGGAGAACACCAAGAACTCCAAGATCTAGATCCAATGGGTTCCCCTCACATAGAGGAGAAAGTGATTGGTGGAAATGTGGATCTAGATCTCCTCTCTCTTTTCCCTCAAAAACTAGCAAGAATCCATGGAGGGATTGAGAGTTAGCAAGCTCGAAGAAGGTCAACAATGGGGGAAGAACACGAGCTCAAAGGATAAGGTTCAATGGGGAAGAAGACCCCCTTTTTATAGTTGGGGGAAAATCCAACCGTTATGCTCACACCCGCACAGAGCGGTACTACCGCTCCAAGGAGCGGTACTAAAAAAATACTTCCGTGCCTACCTCCGCTGAGCAAAACACGAGATTTTTGGTCCAAAGTGGTAGTACCGCTCAGGAGCCACGGTAGTACAGCTCTGGAGCGGTACTACCGCTCAGGAGCCGCGGTAGTACCGCTCTGGAGCGGTAGTAAAAATTTACATCCGCTCTAGTCGCGGTAGGACCGCTGCAGCCTTTACCAAAACAGCCACAACTTTTGTAAACGGACTCCTAATTCAACGAAACCAAGTTTGTTGGAAAGCTAACAACATGGGCTAACATAATATTGATACAAATATCAATAATAAGCAAATGATAAAAAGGCCCATAAGAAAAAGGCCAGAACCCTTCCTTGGATAAGACCGGTAAAAGCTCCAACACCGAAAACATCATAGAACACGCATGCGAACTTCGTTTTCGATGAACTCAAGCTTGTCATCAATATGACCATAGCTCTAAGACTCACAAAGAGAACCAAACAAGAACGAAGAAACATGATGCAAGGATGCAATGGTTTGAGCTCTCTACTAACGATACGATAAAGCTACCAACTTGAGAGCCCCCCTTAATAGTATGGCAAACGATCCTATAACCCGGTCTCCCAACTACCACCACGAGACCGATAAAATAGAAAACCTATCAATGGCAAACCTTTGCCTTGCACAAGGTCCACTTGATCTAGATGATGACGAACTTCTCCTCCTCAAGATGGACCACCTTTCTTGATCGCGTTGGGTCGATGAAGACTAGATGATTGCTCCCCCATACTCCACTATGGGAGAGCCACTCTTCAGCACATCTTCACAAGTCCATTGACACCAAAATGGATGCAAGCTTCAAGTATTTGATCTCTTCATGATGCTCCACTTAAACTTGCACACAGCAATCTTGATGACGATCACCACTTGATGTTATCCTTTCCATGGGTTGTATGATATCTTCCCCTTGATGCAAGCCCATGGACACGTACCTAACCCCACATAGAACTCTCACATAGACCATGGGTTAGTACCCAAAGTGCAATGGACAATGCTTACCATACCATGGGATCACTTGATACCTCTCGGTACATCTTCTACGCTTTGTGAGTTGATCAACTTGACTCACTCTTGACTTAGTCTTGATCAACCTTGAATCTTTCTAACTCTCTTCATTTAGATGATGTCTTGAAGGTAAACATGAATGATCACACAATCTTCTTATTCAAGACATGCTTGCAATAAACATAACCAATCTTTCGATAATTCCTTAATGGCACCTTGGTCAACTCATAAACTCCTTGAAACCAACACATGGACTTCAAGAAGAGCCTATGGAAAAATCCTTCAAATATAACTCAATGCAACCATTAGTCCATAGAGAGTGTCATCAACTACCAAAACCACACATGGGGACACCGCATGTCCTTTCACACTTCCATGATGATAATTTTGGTAATGTCATGGAACACTTCTACGACAGCACAGGTATGACTATCTTGATTGTGTCATAAATCGTCATGGATGTACATGCATGAAAAAAAAACGCAACCTACTGTGACAAAGACGTATCATCACGGAAGTGTATTTTTTTTGTAGTGGTAGTTCACCCTCGGGGCTGAGGGTACGAACCAGTAGCTATGTGTTTGATCTCTCTCTCTCTCTCTCGTGTTCTTGAGGTGATACGATCTTGATGTATCGGGAGCTTTGCTATTATAGTTGGATCTTATGATGTTTCTCCCCCTCTACTCTCTTGTAATGGATTGAGTTTTCCCTTTAATGTTATCTTGTCGGATTGAGTCTTTAAGGATTTGAGAACACTTGATGTATGTCTAGCCGTGCTTATCTGTGGTGACAATGGGATATTCACATGATCTACTTGATGTATGTTTTGGTGGTCAACTTGCGGGTTCAATGAATCTATGCATAGGGGTTGGCACATGTTTTCATCTTGACTCTCCGGTAGAAACTTTGGGGCACTCTTTGAAGTACTCTGTGTTGGTTTGAATAGATGAATCTGAGATTGTGTGATGCATATGGTATAATCATGCCCACGGATACTTGAGGTGACATTGGAGTATCTAGGTGACATTAGGGTTTTGGTTGATTTGTGTCTTAAGGTGTTATTATAGTATGAACTCTATGATAGATCGATCAGAAAGAATAACTTTGAGGTGGTTTTGTACCCTACCATAATCTCTTCGTTTTTCTCCGCTATTAGTGAGTTTGGAGTGACTCTTTGTTGCATGTTGAGGGATAGTTATATGATCCAATTATGTTATTATTGTTGAGAGAACTTGCACTAGTGAAAGTATGAACCCTAGGCCTTGTTTCCTAGCATTGCAATATCGTTTGTGCTCACTTTTATCATTAGTTACCTTGTTGTTTTCATATTTTTCAGATTACAAAAACCTATATTTACCATCCATGTTGCACTTGTATCACCATCTCTTCGCCGAACTAGCGCACCTATACAATTTACCATTGTATTGGGTGTGTTGGGGACACAAGAGACTCTTTGTTATTTGGTTGCAGGGTTGTTTAAGAGAGACAATCTTCATCCTACGCCTCCCATGGATTGATAAACCTGAGGTCATCCACTTGAAGGAAATTTTCTACTCTCCTACAAACCTCTGCACTTGGAGGCCCAACAATGTCTACAAGAAGAAGGTTGGGTAGTAGACATCACCATTCAAAATGTACACGTATCCGGTTTGTGACTTGGAGTCATCCAGATCTGTGTCGAAGCTGGCATCAACGTAACCCTTTACGACGAGCTCTTTGTCACCTCCATAAACGAGAAACATATCCTTAGTCCTTTTCAGGTATTTCAGGATATTCTTGACCGATGTCCAGTGTTCCATGCCGGGATTACTTTGGTACCTCCCTACCAAACTTACGGCAAGGTTCACATCAGTCTGGTACACAACATGGCATACATAATAGACCCTATGGCTGAGGCATAGGGGATGACACTCATATTTTCTCTATCTTCTGCCGACCGACTTCTTTCACCTATATATTCGCATATACCCTAAAAACTTCGAAGCAAACAATAGATCGGGAGTTCCGCCGCCCAAGCCTCTGTAGCCACCAAAAACCTCTCGGGAGCCCGTTCCGGCACCCTGCCAGAGGGGGAATCCCTCACCGGTGGCCATCTTCATCATCCCGGCGCTCTCCATGACGAGGAGGGAGTAGTTCACCCTCGGGGCTAAGGGTATGTACCAGTAGCTATGTGTTTGATCTCTCTCTCTTGTGTTCTCTCCATGGCACGATCTTGATGTATTGCGAGCTTTGCTATTATAGTTGGATCTTATGATGTTTCTCCCCCTCTACTCTCTTGTGATGAATTGAGTTTTCCCTTTGAAGTTATCTTATCGGATTGAGTCTTTCAGGATTTGAGAACACTTGACGTATGTCTTGTCGTGCTTATCTGTGGTGACAATGGGATATTCGCGTGATCTACTTGATGGATGTTTTGGATCAACTTGCGGGTTGAATGAATCTATGCATAGGGGTTGGCACACGTTTTCGTCTTGACTCTCTAGTAGAAACTTTGGGGAACTCTTTGAAGTACTTTGTGTTTGTTGAATAGATGAATCTGAGATTGTGTGATGCATATCGTATATCATGCCCACGGATACTTGAGGTGACAATGGAGTATCTAGGTGACATTAGGGTTTTGGTGGATTTGTGTCTTAAGGTGTTATTCTAGTATGAACTCTATGATAGATTGAACGGAAAGAATAGCTTCATGTTATTTTACTACGGACTCTTGAATAGATAGAACAGAAAGGATAACTTTGAGGTGGTTTCGTACCCTACCATAATCTCTTCGTTTGTTCTCCACTATTAGTGGCTTTGGAGTGACTCTTTGTTGCATGTTGAGGGATAGTTATATGATCCAAGTATGTTATTATTGTTGAGAGAACTTGCACTAGTGAAAGTATTAACCCTATGCCTTGTTTCCTAGCATTGCAATACCGTTTACGCTCACTTTTATCATTAGTTACATTGCTGTTTTTATATTTTCATATTACAAATACCTATATCTACCATCCATATTGCACTTGTATCACCATCTCTTCGCTGAACTAGTGCACCTATACAATTTACCATTGTATTGGGTGTGTTGGGGACACAAGAGACTCTTTGCTATTTGGTTGCAGGGTTGTTTGAGAGAGACCATCTTCATCCTATGCCTCCCACAGATTGATAAACCTTAGGTCATCCACTTGAGGGAAATTTGCTACCGTCCTACAAACCTCTGCACTTGGAGGCCCAACAACGTCTACAAGAAGAAGGTTGCATAGTAGACATCAAGCTCTTTTCTGGCGCCGTTGCCGGGGAGGTGAGTGCTTGAAGGTATATCTTTAGATCTTGCAATCGAATATGTTTGTTTCTTATTTTATCACTCGTTTAGTCTATAAAAGAAAACTACAAAAAATGGAATTGAGTTTGCCTCATACGTGTCATCTTTTTAATATCTTTCGTGAGAATGATGGAAAGGAAAATTGTCCTCAAGTGCTTGAAGAAGAAGTCTATAAAATCTTTGGTACTAAGAGCATGATTGCAATGTTGTTAGTATGAACTCTTTGAATATTCATAGTACTAATGATGATTGCACTAGTTATGATGAAAATGTCTCTTATAAGCATGTCAATTTTTGTGGAGTGCATTGGGTTTGCAAGTACATGCCAAATAGGGAAGATAGATATTGCAAGAGGCATAAGCATTTAGAAACTAAATGGTGCAAAGAAAGGCTAGATGTTTGTGCTAAAAATTTAAAATTTCTTCGTCGTACTTGTGAACTTTGCAATGAACGTGATCATTTTAATCCCCAATGCAAATTGTTTCATGATCGAATCGTGTCCAGAAATTGTGATGACTTGATTTCCCTTGCACATCATAATGAACTTAGTTTGCTTTTGCGTTATGAAGAAATGAAAAGTATAACTAAGAATATTCCAGAATTTTCCCTTAAAAGAGTTCTTGATTTTGATCTAGAGGAAATTTATATGTATTTTGCGGTGAATTGGATTTAAAATCCTTATATTGCCAATTACATAAATAAAAGAAAGCAAATAGAAGATGAAGATAATACTAATGAAAGGGAAAAGACTTCCCAATATCCTTCTATTATTTCTTATGATGAATCAGGTAACGAGGAGGATCCTTCTATTCAACCAACCTTATTAATAAGGAGCTCAAAGGAGAGGGTTAAACTGACACATGATGTGAAGAAGAAAAAGAAAAGACGGAGAAGCAAAGGTAGAAAGGTATCCCTCCCAAATGATGTTGCTCCTACTACTCACTGTGATGATGACAATTGGTATACTATTGGTGTTATCCATACTATTCATGATGAGAGCGAATATGCTTATGATATGAAAAGGCCCAAGCTTGGGTAAGCTATGTTTGATGAGGATGACATATTTGAGAATATATTTTCTGCAATTAATGTTTTTCCCAAGCTTGGGGATGCTATGTTTAATGAAGATGATATTTTTAGCCTTCCAAGTTTTGATATGCAAATTTGTTATGATGATAGCATTCCTCCTACTTATGATGATTATATTGATGAAAGTGGGTTTAGAAGAGTGTCAACTTTAGGAAGTAGTGATCCCACTATTTTGGAGGATGTTGAATCCTATTGTGATGAATACGAAAGTGGATTTGGAGAGGTCATGACTTTATTTAGTGATGATTCCACTATCTTGGAAGAGGTTTCAATCGATTATGATGAGAACAAAGTTGCTACTTATGATGATTATTGTGATGAAACTTATGCTATAAAAAGTACTAATGATCATAATTGTAAAACTTATTATGATTACCCTTTTTCTGAACATTACTCTTTTAATGTGGAAACAATTTATAGTATTCAAGTCTCTTATGATACTCCCACTATTCCGAATAAGAAGAATTTTGCTTATGTGGAGAGTAGTACATTTTCTATGCAAGTAGATCATGAAAAGAATGCTTTAGGTGCTGGTTATATTGTTGAATTCATTCATGATGCTACTGAAAATTATTATGAGGGAGGAATATATACTTGTAGGAATTGCAATAATATCAAGTTTCCTCTCTATGTGCTTAAAATCTTGAAGTTATGCTTGTTTTGCCTTCCTATGCTAGTTGATTGTTGTTCCCATAAGTTGTTTGCTCACAAAATCCCTATGCATAGGAAGTGGGTTAGACTTAAATGTGCTAGTCATATGCTTCATGATGCTCCCATTATGTTTCAATTCTTATCTTTTATGTGAGCATCATTGTCATCATCATGCCTAGCTAGAAAGGCATTAAAGAAAAGCGCTTGTTGGGAGTCAACCCAATATTTACCCCTATTGTTTTTGTGTGTCCACATGATGATGCTACTGTAGTAATCATGTTTTATAGCTTTTGTTTCAATAAAGTGACAAGTAAGACCTGTAGGATAGCTTACGGTGATAGTTGTGTTGATCTTGCTGAAAATCAGAAACTTTTGCACCCAGTAAATTAGTTTTGGTAATTCACAAAAACGTGATTTTGATCTGATTATTTCTGATCTGGATTGGTACACAAATTTGTCAGGTCTTCCTAATTTTGTAGGATTTTTGGAGTTACATAAGTATTCGAATGATACAGATTACTATAGACTATTGTGTTTTTGACAGATTCTGCATTCTATGTGTTGTTTACTTATTTTGATGAATCTATGAGTAGTATCGGAGCGTATGAACCATAGAGAAATTGTAATACATTAGGTTTAACACCAATATGAATTTAGAATGAGTTCACAACAATACCTAAGTGGTGATTTATTTTCTTATACTAACGGAGTTTACGAGTTTTCTGTTGAGTTTTGTGTTGTGAAGTTTTCAATTTTTGGGTAAAGATTCGATGGACTATGGAATAAGGTGTGGCAAGAGCCTAAGCTTCTGGATTCCCAAGGAACCCCAAGGTAATATTCAAGGACAACCAAGAGCCTAAGCTTGGGGATGCCCCGGATGGCATCCCCTCTTTCGTCTTCATTCATCGGTAAGTTTACTTGGAGCTATATTT
This sequence comes from Triticum aestivum, assembly GCF_018294505.1. Lineage (NCBI taxonomy): Eukaryota > Viridiplantae > Streptophyta > Magnoliopsida > Poales > Poaceae > Triticum > Triticum aestivum. The sequence continues at coordinate 622,829,011 of NC_057804.1, forward strand.
TTTATTCACCACATGATATGTGTTTTGCTTGGAGCGTCTTGTATGATATGAGTCTTTGCTTTTTAGTTTGCCACACTCATCCTTTCTGCACACAACTTTTGGCGGAGACACACATGATTTGGAATTTATTAGAATACTCTATGTGCTTCACTTATATCTTTTGGAGTAGTTTGTCTTTTGCTCTAGCACTTCACTTATATCTTTTAGAGCACAGCGGTGGTTTTATTTTGTAGAAATTATTGATCTCTCATGCTTCACTTATATTATTTTGAGAGTCTTTTAGAACAACATGGTAGTTGCTATGGTTATAAAATTGGTCCTAGAATGATGGGCATCCAAGTTGGGTATAATAAAAACTATCATAGAAAGTGAATTGGATGCTATGATCAATTTGATGCTTGATAATTGTTTTGAGATATGAGGATGGTGATATTAGAGTCATGCTAGTGGAGTAATTATGAATTTGAGGAATACTTGTGTTGAAGTTTGTGATTCCCGTAGCATGCACGTATGGTGAACCGCTTTGTGATGAAGTTGGAGCATAAGTTATTTATTGATTGTCTTCCTTATGAGTGGCGGTCGGGGACGAGCGATGGTTTTTTCCTACCAATCTATCCCCCTAGGAGCATGCGCGTAGTACTTTGTTTTCAAAGACTTGTGGATTTTTGCAACAAGTATATGAGTTCTTTATGACTAATGTTGAGCCATGGATTATACGCACTCTCACCCTTCCACCATTGCTAGCCTCTCTTGTGCCGCGCAACATTCGCTGGTACCATACACCCACCATATACCTTCCTCAAAAAAGCCACCATACCTAACTATTATGGCATTTACATAGTCATTCCGAGATATATTGCCATGCAACTTTCCACCGTTCCGTTTATTATGACACGCATCATCATTGTCATATTGCTCTTCGCATGATCATGTAGTTGACATCGTATTTGTGGCAAAGCCACCCTCATAATTCCATACGTGTCACTCTTAGTTCATTGCATATCCCGGTACACCACCGGAGGCATTCATATAGATTCATATCTTGTTCTAAGTATCGGGTTGTAATCTTGAGTTGTAAGTAAATAGAAGTGTGATGATCTTCATTATTAGAGCATTGTCCCAAGTGAGGAAAGGATGATGGAGACTATGATTCCCCCACAAGTCGGGATGAGACTTCAGACTTTACAAAAAAAAGAGAAAGGCCAAATAAAAAAAGAAGAAGAGAAAGGCCAAATAAAAAAATGAGAGAAAAAGAGAGAAGGGACAATGCTACTATGCTTTTACCACACTTGTGCTTCAAAGTAGCACCACCATGATCTTCATGATAGAGAGTCTCCTATGTTGTCACTTTCATATACTAGTGGGAATTTTTCATTATAGAACTTGGCTTGTATATTCCAATGATGGGATTCCTCAAAATGCCCTAGGTCTTCGTGAGCAAGCAAGTTGGATGCACACCCACTTAGTTTGTTTTTGAGCTTTCATACACTTATAGCTCTAGTGCATCCGTTGCATGGCAATCCCTACTCACTCACATCGATATTTATTAATGGGCATCTCCATAGCCCGTTGATATGCCTAGTTGATGTGAGACTATCTTCTCCCTTTTTGTCTTCTCCACAACCACCATTCTATTCCACATATAGTGCTAGGTCCATGGCTCACGCTCATGTATTGCGTGAAAGTTGTAAAAGTTTGAGAATAGTAAAGTATGAAACAATTGCTTGGCTTGTCATCGGGGTTGTGCATGATTAAATACTTTGTGTGATGAAGATAGAGCATAGCCAGACTATATGATTTGTAGGGATAGCTTTCGTTAACCATGTTATTTTGAGAAGACATGATTGCTTTGTTGGTATGCTTGAAGTATTACTATTTCTTATGTCAATATGAAATTTTGTCTTGAATCATTTGGATCTGGACATTCATGCCACAATAAAGAAAATTACATTGATAAATATGCTAGGAAGCATTCCACATCAAAAATTCTGTTTTTATCATTTACCTACTCGAGGACGAGCAGGAATTAAGCTTGGGGATGCTTGATACGTCTCCAACGTATCTATAATTTTTGATTGTTCCATGCTATTATATTACCTGTTTCGGATGTTTATGGGCTTTACTATACACTTTTATATCATTTTTGGGACTAACCTATTAACCTAGAGCCCACTGCCAGTTTCTGTTTTTTCCTTGTTTTTGAGTTTTACAGAAAAGAAATACCAAACGGAGTCCAATTGACGTGCCAATTTTGACCATTTTTTGTAGACCAAAGGAAGCCCTTGGAGTGAAAGAGTTGGGCCATGAGAGTCCCGGGCTGCCCATGAGGGTGGCCCGCGCGCCCACTTCCCTTTGGCGCGCCCCCCTGCCTCGTGGATAGCCCAGAAACCCCCCTGACGTGAGACCTACGCCAAAAATTCCCATAAAGACTGAAACCTCCAGAAAATAACCTAGATCGGGAGTTCCGCCGCTGCAAGCCTCTGTAGCCACGAAAAACATCTCGGGACCCTGTTCCGGCACCCTGCCGGAGGGGCGATCCATCACCGATGGCCATCTTCATCATCTCGGCGCTCTCCATGACAAGGAGGGAGTAGTTCACCCTCGGGGCTGAGGGTATGTACCAGTAGCTATGTGTTTGATCTCTCTAACTCGTGTTGTTGAGGTGATACTATCTTGATGTCTCGCGAGCTTTGCTATTATAGTTGGATCTTATGATGTTTCTCCCCCTCTACTCTCTTGTAATGGATTGAGTTTTCCCTTTGAAGTTATCTTGTCGGATTGAGTCCTTAAGGATTTGAGAACACTTGATGTATGTATTGCCATGCTTATCTGTGGTGACAATGGGATATTCACGTGATCTACTTGATGTATGTTTTGGTGATCAACTTGTGGGTTCAATGAATCTATCCATAGGGGTTGGCACACGTTTTCGTCTTGACTCTCCGGTAGAAACTTTGGGGCACTCTTTGACGTACTTTGTGTTGGTTTGAATAGATGAATCTGAGATTGTGTGATGCATACCGTATAATCATGCCCATGGATACTTGAGGTGACATTGGAGTATCTAGGTGACATTAGGGTTTTGGTTGATTTGTGTCTTAAGGTGTTATTCTAGTACGAACTCTATGATAGATCGATCAGAAAGAATAACTTTGAGGTAATTTCGTACCCTACCATAATCTATTCGTTTGTTCTCCGCTATTAGTGAGTTTGGAGTGACTCTTTGTTGCATGTTGACGGATAGTTATATGATCCAATTATGTTATTATTGTTGAGAGAACTTGCACTAGTGAAAGTATGAACCCTAGGCCTTGTTTCCTAGCATTGCAATATCGTTTGTGCTCACTTTTATCATTAGTTACCTTGCTTTTTTCATATTTTCATATTACAAAAACCTATATCTACCATCCATATTGCACTTGTATCACCATCTCTTCGCCGAACTAGTGCACCTATACAATTTACCATTGTATTGGGTGTGTTGGGGACACAAGAGACTCTTTGTTATTTGGTTGCAGGGTTGTGTGAGAGAGACCATCTTCATCCTACGCCTCCCACGGATTGATAAACCTTAGGTCATCTACTTGAAGGAAATTTGCTACTGTCGTACAAACCTCTGCACTTGGAGGCCCAACAACTTCTACAAGAAAAAGGTTGCGTAGTAGACATCACCATTCAAAGTGTAGATGTATCCAGTTTATGACTTGGAGTCATCCAGATCTGTGTCGAAGCTGGCATCGACGTAACCCTTTATGACGAGCTCTTCGTCACCTCCATAAACGAGAAACATATCCTTAGTTCTTTTCAGGTACTTCGGGATATTCTTGACCGATGTCCAGTGTTCCATGCCAGGATTACTTTGGTACCTCCCTACCAAACTTACGGCAAGGTTCACATCAGGTCTGGTACACAACATGGCATACATAATAGACCCTATGCTTGAGGCATAGGGGATGACACTCATCTTTTCTCTATCTTCTACCGAGGTCGGGCATTGAGTCGTGCTCAATTTCACACCTTGCAATACAGGCAAGAACCCCTTCTTGGACTGATCCATATTGAACTTCTTCAATATCTTATCAATGTATGTGCTTTTCGAAAGACCATGGTCGGGTATGACACTCATGTTTTCTCTATCTTCTGTCGAGGTCGGGCATTGAGTCGTGCTCAATTTCACACCTTGCAATACAGGCAAGAACCCCTTCTTGCACTGATCCATATTGAACTTCTTCTATAGATCTTGACGCCTAATATGTAAGCAGCTTCTCCAAGGTCCTTCATTGAAAAACACTTATTCAAGAAGGCCTTTATGCTTTCCAAAAGTTATATATCATTTCCCATCAATAGTATGTCATCCACATATAATATGAGAAATGCTACAGAGCTCCCACTCACTTTCTTGTAAACATAGGCTTCTCCATAAGTCTGCACAAACCCAAACGCTTTGATCATTTCATTAAAGCGAATGTTCCAACTCCGAGATGCTTGCACCAACCCATAGATGGAGCGCTGGAGCTTGCACACCTTGTCAGCATTCTTAGGATCGACAAAACCTTCCGGCTGCATCATATACAATTCTTCCTTCAGGAAATCGTTAAGGAATGTCGTTTTGACGTCCATTTGCCATATCTCATAATCATAGAATGCGGCAACTGCTAACATGATTCGGAAGGACTTCAGCTTTGCTACGGGTGAGAAAGTCTCATCATAGTCAACCCCTTGAACTTGTCGATAACCCTTAGTGACAAGCTGAGCTTTATAGATAGTCACATTACCATCCGCGTCAGTCTTCTTCTTAAAGATCCATTTATTTTCTATGGCTTGCCGATCATCAGGCAGGTCTGGCAAAGTCCATACTTTTTTTTCATACATGGATCCTATCTCGGATTTCATGGCTTCAAGTCATTTGTTGGAATCCGGGCTCGCCATCGCTTCTTCATAGTTCAAAGGTTCACCGTTGTCTAACAACATGATTTCTAGGACAGGTTTGCCATACCATTCTGGTGTGGAACATCTCCTTGTGGACCTAAGAAGTTCAGTAGTAACTTGATCTGAAGTTTCATGATCATCATCATTAACTTCCTCTCTAGTCAGTGCAGGCACCACAGAAATATCTTCCTGAGCTGCGCTACTTTCCGGTTCCAGAGGCAGTACTTCATCAAGTTCTACTTTCCTCCCACTTACTTCTTTCGAGAGAAACTCTTTCTCCAGAAAGGATCCGTTCTTGGCAACAAAGATTTTGCCTTCGGATTTGAGGTAGAAGGTATACCCAATGGTTTCCTTAGGGTATCCTATGAAGATGCATTTTTCGACTTGGGTTCGAGCTTTTCAGGTTGAATTTCTTGACACAAGCATCGCATCCCCAAACTTTTAGAAATGACAGCTTAGGTTTCTTCCCAAGCAATAATTCATACGGTGTCGTCTCAACGGATTTAGATGGTGCCCTATTTAAAGTGAATGCGGCTGTCTCTAAAGCATAACCCCAAAATGATAGTGGTAAATCGGTAAGAGACATCATAGATCGCACCATATCCAATTGAGTGCGATTACGACGTTCGGACACACCATTACACTGAGGTGTTCCACGCGGCGTAACAATTCCACGTTTCGTTAAGTGCATACCAAACTCATGACTCAAATATTCTCCTCCACGATCTGATCGTAAGAACTTTATTTTCCTGTCACATTGATTCTCCAACTCACTCTGAAATTCCTTGAACTGTTAAAAGGTCTCAGACTTGTGTTTCATTAAGTAGACATACCCATATCTACTTGAGTCATCAGTAATGGTGAGAACATAATGATAGCCACCGCGAGCCTCAACGCTCATTGGACTGCACACATCAGTATGTATTATTTCCAACAAGTTGGTTGCTCGCTCCAATGTTCCAGAGAACGGAGTCTTGGTCATTTTTCCCATGAGGCATGGTTCGCACGTGTCAAATGATTCATAATCAAGAGACTCCAAAATTCCATCTGCATGGAGTTTCTTCATGCGTTTGACACCAATGTGACCAAGGTGGCAGAGCCACAAGTATGTGGGACTATCATTATTAATCTTACATCTTTTGGTATTCACACTATAAATATGTGTAACATCACGTTTGAGATTCAATAAGAATAAACCATTAACCAGCGGGGCATGACCATAAAACATATCTCTCATATAAATAGAACAACCATTATTCTCGAATTTAAATGAGTAGCCATCTCGCATTAACCGAGATCCAGATACAATGTTCATGCTCAAAGCTGGCACTAAATAACAATTATTGAGGTTTAAAACTAATCCCGTGGGTAACTGTAGAGGTAGCGTGCCGGCGGCGATCACATCGACCTTGGAACCATTCCCGACTCGCATTTTCACCTCATCCTTCGCTAGTCTCCGCTTATTCGCAGCTCCTGCTTTGAGTTACAAATATGAGCAACCGCACTAGTATCAAATACCCAGGAGCTACTACGAGCGCTGGTACTAGGAAAAGGGCTATAGATAGGATTGATACTAATGGCGCACCAGGTAAGTAGTGCGCCACTACTATATACTAATGGCGCACTATGACCCGGTGCGCCATTAGTATATATATTTATTTATTTTACTTTTTTGCAAAACTACTAATGGCGCCCTCCCCGGCCCGTGCTCCACCGCCGCCGAGCACCCCCCGCACCCTCCCTCACTCCACAGCCGCCGACGACCCACCACACCCTCCCCCGCTCCACCGCCACCGCCGACCCACCGCACCCTCCCTCGCTCCACCGCCGCCAACGACCCACCACACCATCCCTCGCTCCACCGCCGCCGCCGACCCCCCGCACCCTCCCTGTTGGAGATATGCCCTAGAGGCAATCATGTATGATGATATTTCCTATGTGTTTATGAATAAAGATAGTCCTTGGACATTATCAATGATGTGTATCAGCAAGTACGTGACTTGTTTGTGGGACTATGCATTGTATGATGACTGTCCTAAAAGGTCCCTAGTCGAAAGGGCTGTGTGGACGCGCAGCCGACTAGACTAGCATATGACACGGTCGATGGCTCGGCCTCACTAGCCATGGAGCATTGGATGCTAACCGGATAATATGGACTTGGAAAGGTCTGGTCGGATTGAACTTAGTCGAATCCGAGTCGAGATAAGGTCCGAGTCGGACAGACCCAACTATGAGACGCAGCGATATGTCATCTGTGAGTCTCTAGTACAACATACGTTCTATGTCCTAAGACCTGAGCTGACGCATGTATTCGAGATGGTGACAGACTTGCTTTGGGCCGACCAAACAATACTCCGTGACTGGGTAGTTACAAAGGTAGGTTTCGGGTTTGTCCAGTCCCATGCTATGAGACATGGTCGAGCAAGATGGGATTTTCCCCTCTGATCAGGAGAGATATACTCTGGGCCCCTCGTGTGATCCGACCAGGAACAACATGGCCATGCGACAAGGATTATGAGATAATCCGGATAGTGGTCGGTATCACTCGAACGAGAAAGAGGTCGGGTTAGCACAAGGATGACAGTCTCGCCTTGAGCCCAACAACATATATCGTGCGGCAAAGGGAACAGAAGTGTGACACGTTGTACAGGTTCGCCTAACCAGCTTCATCGTCTGCTTGGTGGTCGGCACGCCTTGCTAGAGGCCGCTACCAGCCATATAGTCCAGAGGTGATCCGAACTGCGACCAAGCCGGCTTGAACCTAAGGGGTCGCACGCTTAAGGGAAGGAACCTACAAGGTCGGTTCGTAGGACACTAGTCGGATGTGATCCGAACTGGACTAGGAACGTGACCGAGTGGACTTTGGCTTTAGGGTCCGTGCGAGGCCCAAGTGTTTAGCCCGCGACAGACGCCTATATAAAGTGGAGGTGCAGCACACTCGGGTAGTTGATCGCTTCGGCGCCACGACTAGGGTTTGCATGTGTTGCGAATAGCCACCTCCACTCGCCGCCGACTGTGTGATCGGACCTAGCAGTCTGCCGCACGGTGTTCCTCCTGCACGCACGGATACCATTAGAGGCGGTGCACTTGCGCCGCTCCGGCGAACTTGTACATGGAATCGGACGACCGGCTGTTCGAGGGAGATCGAACAAGGAGGAGACGATCCACGCGGACGCGCTGCCCCAACTCTTCTTCCGCTGTACGGCACTGCGCGTCTAGTGGTAACGAACTGTGATCCATCTCCCGTAGCATGTTCTTGGATGTTCTACGCGTAGGAAAATTTTAATTTGCAGTCGACGCACCCTACCGTAGAACCCAACAGTGGTATCAGAGCCTCTGCTATAGGATTTGGATTCAGATCGTATACATATTAGACATGTGGAGGCGGCGGATGAGATCTGTTGTCCTTGAAGAGATCGGCTATGTGCATGGTTGATGTGATCAACTGCACATGGGGATCATTGAGGCTATGTTTTCTGTCAATCAGGATCGATGAGGTCGTGACACGATCTACCCCTACCGGTCGGTCATCCACCATCGGGGTTAACAGTGAAACATAAACCCGAATCGGGTTCGCGATGATCGATGAGATCGGTCAGATAGAAAATTCGGCGTGAACGGAGTCCAGATGTGATCTGTGATTTCCGAAAACGTCGGGCGTTGCCCGCACCCGCGAGGGACCGCTGTATGCGTAGCGCCGTGTATTTCATATCCGACACACAAACCGGTAGAATGCGATTCTATGCATAACTTTGTTTTGCAGGTTTGATGTGAATAGTATGGCTCATGTGTATGTGATGCATGTGTGTAATTTATACGTGGCCTGCGTGTCATGTTTGTCAGCCGGCAGGAGCCAAAGTTGACTTGTGACTCTATGTAAATTCATTACTAGTTGTAGTAGTTGGATAATAGAGATTAGGTTGGCGGCCTGGCGTCCCGGCGTGACAAACAAGATGGAGTTCCTGGATGGTCATCGGAGTCGGATCCGACCTGGAAGAACGTCCATGAAGGAGCCATACTATTTCACAATATGTGTTCATTTGTGATTGTTATGCTTCTTTGTGTCTATGCATGTTAGAATGATAGAATGATCCCTCATGAATATCAAGCGAATTGCCATCCCCGATGTTGCACCTTCGCACGTCAAGTACGTCTAGTAGTGGGCTCATAAAATTGGGGTGCTGCTAGGTGTCCTTGAACTGAAGGGTTCGTGTCGGACACGGACATGCACTGCATCAGGTTAACTTGAGAAGGCCATCAAAACGGTTTTGGGCCTTGTGGCAAAGAAGGTTGGGAGCCGGGGTATGAGAGATACCTTTTGAACCGACAGGAGTTGTATAGAGATGCGATTAGCAAGGAGTTGGTTACCGGATAGGTGTGTTGGCTAGCAGTGATGCTAAAGCTCACTAGTCGCATGCGCTAGTCGGATCTTGAATCACTGAGAGTTTGCGGAGGGATGCTGACTTCAGTGGGAGTATTTCTGTTTAGGCTAGAATTACTCTACATAAACACATTGCTTAGTGATTGCATATTTTCTGTTGTAGATCAATGGCATCACCTGCTCAACCCAACTTTGCATTGAAATCAATTCTAGAAAAAGGTTAGACTGAATGGAACAAACTTTACCACCTAGTATAGAAATCTGAGAATTGTTCTCAAGCATGATAAAAAGGAACATGTTCTAGAGGATCCACTTCCAGAGGAACCTGCCGATAATGCTAATGCCACAACCAGGAATGCCTACCAGAAACTCGTTGATGAATCAACGGAGATCAGCTGTCTGATGCTGGCTTGTATGGAGCCCGATTTGCAACAGCATTTCGAAAATGTTGAGGCTTACGATATGATCGAGAGTCTCAAGAGCATGTTTCAGACACAGGCTAGGACCGAAAGGTTCAACGTCTGGCGATCCTTGATGGATTGCAAGCTGAAGGAAGGTGATCCACTGAGCCCACATGTGATCAAGATGATCGGATATGTGCAAGCTTTGGATCGTTTGGGCTTCCCGCTCTTGGATGAGCTGGCTACTGATGCTGTTCTGGGTTCTCTTCCGCCCAGCTATGGGACGTTCATCTCGAACTATCATATGCATGGCATGGATAAGAAGCTCACTGAATTGCATGGGATGCTCAAAGTGGCAGAGCAGGATATTAAGAAAGGCACGCATCAAGTGTTGATGGTGCAGAAATCGGCTAAGTTCAAGAAGAGTTGGTCCAAGAAAAAGGCTAAGGCAAAGGGCACGGAGACGATAACCTCTGCCGCTGCGCCGAAGTCTGGACCAGACTCGAAGACCGTTTGCTTTCACTGCAAGGAAACTGGTCACTGGAAGAGGAACTGTAGCAAGTGGCTTGTAGAGCATGGCAAGAAGGCCGGGATGCTGCTTCGGGCAAAGGTACACTTGTTGCATATGTTATAGACATTTACCTTGCTGACATACCTAGTAGCTCTTGGATATTTGATACCAGATCGGTTGTTCATATTTACAACTCGATGCAGGGGCTGGTAAGAACTAGGCGTGTGGCACAAGGGGAGGTTGACATCAGGGTCGCCAACAAAGCAAGAGTTGCTGTGTTGGAGGTCATCATGATGCAGCTCCAGCTTCCTTCTGGATTCATTGTGGAATTGAATAATTGTTATTACATTCCTGCACTTAGTCGGAACATCATTTCTGCCTCATGTTTGATGAGTCAAGGTTATGAATTCAATTTAAAGGACAATGGTTGTTCGATATTTTTGAATGGTATGTTCCACGGCTATGCACCCATTGTTGATGGGCTATTTATATTGAATCTAGAACAGGAACCGGTCTATAACGTGAATGTCAAGAGGCATAAGCCTAATGAGATAAATCCGACATACTTCTGGCATTGCCGGCTTGGACACATTAGTCTGAAACGCATGAAGAAGCTCCATGATGATGGGCTCCTAACTTCGTCCGACTTTGGGTCGTTCGAGACATGTGAATCATGCTTGCTCGGCAAGATGACTAACTCTCCTTTCGCTAAGAGTTGCGAGAGGGCGTCCGAGCTATTGGAGCTTATACACAGTGATGTGTGTGGTCCAATGAGCACAACTGCCAGAGGTGGCTATCAGCACTTCGTGACTTTTACCGACGACTTGAGTAGATATGGATATATCTATTTCATGAGGCACAAGTCGGAGACTTTTGAAAAGTTCAAAGAGTTTCAGAACGAGGTTGAGAATCAGCTCGACAAGACTATAAAGCTTCTGCGATCTGATCGTGGAGGTGAGTACATGAGCCAGGAGTTTGATGATCATCTGAAAAGTCGAGGTATAGTACCTCAGCTCACACCTCCGGGTACGCCAGAGAGACACGGCATGTCAGAACGGAGGAATAGGACCTTGTTGGACATGGTCCGGTCTATGATGAGCAAATCAGATTTACCCTTGTCATTTTGGGGATACGCTCTAGAAACTGCAGCTTTCACACTTAACAGGGTACCATCAAAATCCATAGACAAGACACCACATGAGATGTGGACCGGGAAGAGTCCCAGTTTGTCTTTTCTAAAGATTTGGGGTTGTGAAGCATTTGTCAAGAGACTTATGTCAGACAAGCTTACACCCAAGTCGGATAAATGCATATTCGTGGGATATCCGAGGGAAACCTTGGGATATAGCTTCTACAACCGGGAAGAGAACAAAGTGTTTGTTGCTCGGAATGGGGTTTTCCTTGAGAAAGAGTTTCTCAGTCGGGAGGCCAGTGGGAGGACGGTTCGACTCGAAGAAATTCGAGGACCACTCGGGGACGGCTCGGCTGGTGATGAGATCATACCGGAGTCAGTCAGGGAACCTGTAGTGGAAGCGGCACCGGAACCACGGAGGTCGGAAAGATTGCGCAGAGTGCGTGATGTATTGTTGCTAGAAAGCGACGAGCCGTCCACATATGCGGAAGCGATGGTGAGCCCAGATTCCGAGGCATGGCTGGAGGCCATGAGATCCGAGTTAAAGTCCATGGATGAGAATCAAGTCTGGGACTTGGTTGATCCGCCACCTGGCGTAACTGCCATTGGTTGCAAATGGGTCTTTAAGAAGAAAACTGATGTGGATGGAAATGTTCAGATCCACAAAGCTCGGCTTGTCGCTAAAGGTTATGGACAAGTTCAAGGAATTGACTACGACGAGACTTACTCGCCGGTAGCGATGCTGAAATCGGTGAGGATCATACTAGCTATAGCTGCATATTTCGATTACGAGATATGGCAGATGGATGTCAAAACGGCTTTCCTTCACGGAAATTTAACCGAGGACGTGTATATGATACAGCCCGAGGGTTTTGTCGATCCGACTAGCACTAGTAAGGTATGCAAGCTCAAGAGATCCATTTATGGGTTGAAGCAAGCATCTCGGAGTTGGAACATTCGTTTTGATGAGGTCGTCACTGGTCTCGGTTTCATCAAAAGCGAAGAGGATTCTTGTTTATACAAGAAGTTAAGTGGGAGCTCGATAGTGTTTTGATCTTGTATGTGGACTGACATACTACTGATCGGAAATAATGTTTCGATGCTAAACTCGGTCAAGGAATCATTGAATGGCAAGTTTTCGATGAAGGACCTTGGTGAGGCAGTCTATATTTTAGGCATTAAGATCTATAGAGATAGATCGAGGAGGCTGCTCGGCTTAAGCCAGAGCACGTACATAGATAAAGTGTTGAAGCGGTTCAACATGAGTGAGGCGAAGAAAGGGTTCTTGCCACTCTCACATGGTATAAGGCTAAGCGAGACTCAGAGTCCTTCGACATCTGATGAGCGAAGCAGGATGAGTAGGATTCCGTATGCCTCGGCAATCGGATCCATCATGTATGCCATGATATGTACAAGGCCTGATGTTGCTTTTGCAATAAGCCTAACAAGTAGATACCAGGCCAACCCAGGTGAGAGTCACTGGGCAGCGGTAAAGACTATTTTGAAGTACCTGAAAAGGACTAAAGAGATGTTCCTAGTTTATGGAGGTGAGGAAGAGCTCGTCGTAAGGGGTTACGTCGATGCTAGTTTCCAAACCGACAGAGATGATTGTCAATCGCAGTCCGGATTCGTGTACGTCCTGAACGGAGGAGCAGTGCACTGGATGAGTTCCAAGCAGGATACGGTGGCCGATTCTACCACAGAAGCCGAATACATTGCGGCTTGTGAAGCTGCAAAGGAAGGTGTTTGGATCCGGCATTTTCTGGATGATCTTGGTATTTTCCCAGCCTCGGTGAAACCGTTGGACCTTTATTGTGATAATTCTGGTGCCATCGCACAAGCCAAGGAGCCGAGGAATCACCACAAGGTCAGACACATAGACCGGAAATATCACCTGATATGAAAGATCGTAAAGAATGGTGATGTAGAGTTATGCAAGATTCACACGGATGCAAATGTTGCAGATCCATTGACTAAGCCGCTTCCACAACCCAAGCATGAGGGGCACGTTAGAGCTATGGGCATTCGATGTCTATTTGATTGACTCTAGTGCAAGTGGGAGACTGTTGGAGATATGCCCTAGAGGCAATCATGTATGATGATATTTCCTATGTGTTTATGAATAAAGATAGTCCTTGGACATTATCAATGATGTGTATCAGCAAGTACGTGACTTGTTTGTGGGACTATGCATTGTATGATGACTGTCCTAAAAGGTCCCTAGTCGGAAGGGCTGTGTGGACGCGCAGCCGACTAGACTATCATATGACACGGTCGATGGCTCGGTCTCACTAGCCATGGAGCATTGGATGCTAACCGGATAATATGGACTTGGAAAGGTCTGGTCGGATTCAACATAGTCGGATCCGAGTCGAGATAAGGTCCGAGTCGGACAGACCCAACTATGAGACGCAGCGATATGTCATCTGTGAGTCTCTAGTACAACATACGTTCTATGTCCTAAGACCTGAGCTGACGCATGTATTCGCGATGGTGACAGACTTGCTTTGGGCCGACCAAACGCTACTCCGTGACTGGGTAGTTAAAAAGGTAGGTTTCGGGTTTGTCCAATCCCATGCTGCGAGACATGGTTGAGCAAGATGGGATTTGCCCCTCCGATCAGGAGAGATATACTCTGGGCCCCTTGTGTGATCCGACCAGGAACAACATGGCCATGCGACAAGGATTATGAGATAATCCGGATAGTGGTCGGTATCACTGGAACGAGAAAGAGGTCGGGTTAGCACAAGGATGACAGTCTCGCCTTGAGCCCGACAACATATATCGTGCGGCAAAGGGAACAGAAGTGTGACACGTTGTACAGGTTCGCCTAACCAGCTTCATTGTCTGCTTGGTGGTCGGCACGCCTTGCTAGAGGCCGCTACCAGCCATATAGTCCGGAGGTGATCCGAACTGCGACCAAGCCGCCTTGAACCTAAGAGGTCGCACGCTTAAGGGAAGGAACCTACGAGGTCGGTTCGTAGGACACTGGTCGGATGTGATCTGAACTGGACTAGGAACGTGACCGAGTGGACTTTGGGCTTTAGGGTCCGTGCGAGGCCCAAGTGTTTAGCCCGCGACGGACGCCTATATAAAGTGGAGGTGCAGCACACTCGGGTAGTTGATCGCTTTGGCGCCGCGATTAGGGTTTGCATGTGTTGCGAATAGCCACCTCCACTCGCTGCCGACTGTGTGATCGGACCTAGCAGTCCGCCGCACGGTGTTCCTCCTGCACGCGCGGATACCGTTAGAGGCAGTGCACTTGCGCCGCTCCGACGAACTTGTACGTGGGATCGGACGACCGGCTGTTTGAGGGAGATCGAACGAGGAGGAGACGATCCACGCGGACGCGCTGCTCCAACTCTTCTTCCGCTGCACGGCACTGCGCGTCTAGTGGTAACGAACTGTGATCCATCTCCCGTAGCATGTTCCTGGATGTTCTGCGCATAGGAAAATTTTAATTTGCAGTCGACGCACCCTACCATAGAACCCAACACTCCCCGGCCCGCTCCACCGCCGCCGAGCAACCCCATTTGATGATATTTTTTCATATTCATAAAAAAAATATTACTGTTTTTATAAAAAAATTATTACTATTTTTATAAAAAAATTAAAAAATATCAACAAAAAATAATAATAATAAAAACATACTAATGGCGCACCGCTCGGGGGCGCCATTAGTAATCTCCAGCTCTAACTCGCCTGACCCCTTCTCCCTCTCGCCAGATCCACTTCCCCACCCGCGCGTTGCCCCGACGACCCACGACACCGCCGCCCCTACGTGCGCTGCCGCCCTCGCACCATCGCCGGCGCCTCCGCGACCTTGCCGCCAGCGCCTGCCCTGCACCGCCTCCCCGCGTCGGCCCCTGCCCTGTGCCGCCGCCGACCCCGACCCCAACCCTGACCCCTCCTGCGACCGGCCGCGCCCGCCCAGGTACCTCTCCTCCTTCCTCCTTCCTCCCTCTCCACCCTTCCTCCCCATTCCCTCCCTCCCTTCCCTTCCACCGCACCCTCCACCTCCCCTCCTCCCTCCTCCCCGCCGTCAGCCCCGCCCCCAAGTCCGAAGCTCCCCGTCTCCCCACCATCCGCCTCGCCGCCACCCTGTACACCTGTTGGCATGTACTACATTGACAGCTTGTGAGAATCCGACAGTCTTAAGTTGCACATTGGTTAATCTGTCTAGTACCATTCGACTTTAAAGGAAGAATAGAGTTTGATTGCATACATTGATTTTACATTTTAGCGATGGTCTGTCTTAAGTTGCACATTGGTTAATCTGTCTAGTACCATTTTGTTGTAATTTACAGGGCTAGCTGTATGAGATGATGCTGTCATTTGACAGTATTGCTTTTCTAGGTTGACAAATAATTAATTGTTCAAGCTATGTCCCGTGTATTTCAGTGTTTGTTCTTCTTATCTTGCTTGTTTTTTAATATGTCTGCGTTGATTGCCCGGTACCATACTATACCAACTTCCAGGGACTAGTTGTAAGCAAGGATACTGTCATTTCACATTGTCTGCTCTCTTTTAGCTTGAAATATTTAATTATTTTTGGCTCAAGCCATGTCATGCTTATGCCTGCCTGTCACTGCATATTGCCCTGCAAGTGGATGTAGTAATTTGGAAAACATGCTGCCATAAGGCATCTCCCCTTTTCTTATTCAATTGTTCTATTGGAGCTTCATCATTTGATGACTCAACTAACCAGACCCTTATGCCTGCCTTTTGACATCACTTTTCAATGTATTCACGCATGACATATCCTTATGGTTGTTATTATCTTTTGAGTGTTGGCTTAGCGACAGTGACTTTGCTTGGGCCCAAACTGTATTAGAAAAGCTTACCAACAAGCTTACTCCTACAATGGTCATGGGTTACAGGGATTAAGCAATAAGCATTTAGTAAACATGGTATCTTTCTGCCTCGAGACAAAATATTGATTCAGATATTCACAAATAACCCACCCCGGCTCAACAGTTGGAGCTTGACTTCATGGTGTTATATAGGTAAAAAGAAACTCCAGTTATTTGTTCAATGAAAAAGTTAGTGAAATCATTTGCCTCAGTTAGGATCCAAAATGATGGAGCATATATTTTAGCAAATAAAAAGCACAATGCTAAGGTTATCTATTGCTTTTGGTTCCCTGAATAAAGCAATCAGCAAACATGCTATTTCCATTCCTAAAAAACTTAAATTAATTTGTCACAATTTAGTCAGCCTAATAAACATGCAGAAGTTGGCATCATGGTATTAATGTTTCTCCACAAAAGTTGGCATCATTAACTCCAACTCAAGTGGGCATAATTCTCTGCAGTAGTATAACTATTTTACTGCTAGTGTACTGATAGTGTAATCTAGCTATTGTACTGATATTTCTGTTTCTTTGAACATTTTATTATCAATAAAAATGATGTACTACTGCTTTCAGATAATTCAAATTAGCTAAAACCATTTACTGTCAAATAGTGCTAATGTTTACATATTAGATCTGGAACGGAAGCTCACATAAGTTGAGCTGATTTTTGTCCATATGAAAGCAGAGGACCATATGGTCTGTGGCCTTTTCATCCATATGAAAGTAGAGGCACATTGTGGTGCTAGTTTGCTGGGTTTTGTCTCTGACCATTATGTCGTGATGAATTTGCAGGTACCCCGAGAGGCCCTTGAGTTTGCCAGAATGTCAATTAACTTCCGTTCCGGCAAATTCGGGTACTCCATATGTCCTATTTTCAGCAAAGGTAATGCTGAAATTTTCCGTGAATTTTAGCATGACTTTGCTAAAAATAGGACATATGGGGTACTTGCGACTAATGCCTCTTATCATGCATGTTTTATGATCTGTTGTAAGGGTACTAATTGGTCTCTTCTGCTGCTTATCAGAGATGGCGGGAAGCAGCCACCGCCGCTCTACGACACCGCAATACGAGTTGGATGCTTCTGAGTTCTTCACTATCATACTTGAGACTTCAGTATCATCCATGATGCAGGTATATAAAACGAGAGATCTCCCCTTCACCCATCTCATTATGATATCTGTTGTTTGCTACATCACTCATTGTCCCAAACTACAGAGGCTGCCTGATAGTTTTATGAACATGCTGATGGGTGAAGCTCCGCCAAATAATGTGAAGCTGCGACAGGCCGGCAGCTGGTTTCGTAGGCAGTGGGATGTGGAGTTGGTGATCAAGGAGGGCCACATGTACTTGTCTCGTGGGTGGGAGAAGTTCTACCGTGCCTACGACCTGCGGCTAGGGTACTTCCTTCTCTTCAGGTACGACGACGACGCCACCATGCTCATCGTGAAGGTGTTCAACACGACTATGTGTCGCATGCGCTACACTGACGATGATGATGCCGGTACGTTCTGCCTCTTCTTATTCGTCTACATTTGGCTTTGTCTCACATTGATTGTTAACGGTCATTGTTGCATTTTGGACAGGTAATGGGAGCAGTAGCAGCAACACTGGCAGCAGCGATTCTGGCTGTAGCAAAAGCAGCAGCGATTCTGGCAGCAGCATAGACAACAAGAAGGATGATCTGGACTGGAGTGCGGGAGAAGAGGAGCAGAGTGGGGATGAGGAGCTGTAGGATGACGATGGGCATCAGGCTGAGGATGACCTAGCGCTGGTGGTGGCTGACCAAGGGCAAGAGATGGTGGTGGCTGACCATGGGCAAGAGATGCTGGTGGCTGACCATGGGCAAGAGATGGAGGTGGCTGAGGATGACCTAGTGATGGTCGTGCCTGAAGGTGGCCTCGCGATGGTGGTGGTGCCTGACAATGACCACGCACCGGTGGTGGCGCCGGCGATCCCACAGCTGGGCGACATGACCACACCAATTGTGGTAGAAGACTACATCCCACTACCTCCACTGCCTCCACCGCCTCGCCGCTCTTGGCGCATCAGGCTGAGGAAGGAGAAGGAGAAGGAGAAGAACAATGCATGAGAACTGAACTTTGTCAGGTATGTCAGATCTTCAAAATGATATATATGTGTGTGTATATATATATATATATATATATATATATATATATATATATATACGTAGTTACCTATGTTATCTCTAATATGCTTAGTTTCCTATAGGTTAGCTTCATTTTACCTAACTTGGCTCTAATATGCTAACTTAGAGCTTAATTATATGCTTAGTTTCCTATAGGTTAGCTCCAAAATAACTTATGTTAGCACAAAATGATCGAGTTTACATAATAAGCTTATAGTCTTTTTCTTATTCTTCTCTTCTTTTCCAAAATGACATCGGTTAGCTTCATTTTACCTAAGTTGGCTCTAATATACTAACTTAGAGCTTATATGCTTAGTTTCCTATAGGTTAACTCCAAAATAACTTATATTAGCACAAAATGATCAAGTTTACATAATAAGCTTATAGTCTTCTTCTTATTCTTCTTCTTTTCCAAAATGACATAGGTTAGCTTCATTTTACCTAAGTTGGCTCTAATATGCTAACTTAGAGCTTATATGCTTAGTTTCCTATAGGTTAGCTCCAAAAGAACTTATGTTAGCACAAAATGATCAAGTTTACATAATAAGCTTATAGTCTTCTTCTTATTCTTCTTCTTTTCCAAAATGACATAGGTTAGCTTCATTTTACCTAAGTTGGCTCTAATATGCTAACTTAGAGCTTATATGCTTAGTTTCCTATAGGTTAGCTCCAAAAGAACTTATGTTAGCACAAAATGATCAAGTTTACATAATAAGCTTATAGTCTTCTTCTTATTCTTCTTCTTTTCCAAAATGACATAGGTTAGCTTCATTTTACCTTAGTTGGCTCTAATATGCTAACTTAGAGCTTATATGCTTAGTTTCCTATAGGTTAGCTCCAAAATAACTTATGTTAGCACAAAATGATGAAGTTTACATAATAAGCTTATAGTCTTCTTATTCTTCTTCTTTTCCAAAATTCTTCTTATTCTTCTTCTAGCTAGTGTTCTTCTTCTTCTAGTATTCTTCTAGTCTTCTTCTTCTTCTACTTCTAACTTTTTTATCATTTTGCAGATTTGATTTAATCCATGGAAGCTTGCATGGATGGAGTGCTTCTTTTCCATTTGTGTTTTTATTTTGTATCAGTGTGAAACTTTTGTGAATTGATGGATAATGGTGTTGGATGAACAATGTGAAACTTTTGTAATATGTAACGATGGAACTATGTGTTGGCTATGTATGTATATATGATGGAACTTGTGTGTTGGCTATGATTGTTTTAGTGATGCTTGTTGTATATATATATGTGTTGGATATCTCATATGTGAAATAGTGACCTGAGATTAAGAAAAAAAATTAAAAAAATTGTTACTAATGGCGCACTACCATGTGGTGCGCCATTAGTATAGCAGACTCTAGTGGCGCACTGTGGGCAAAACTAATGGCGCACTACGTGGTGCGCCATTAGTATACCAGATACTAATGGCGCACCAGTGGTGCGCCATTAGTAAAAATACTAGTGGCGTGATACTAATGGCGCATCGGTAGTGCGCCATTAGTAGGCAAAACCGGTGCGCCATTAGTAGGCCTTTTCCTAGTAGTGTAAGGTACACATTAATAACATGTATATCACATATACCTTTGGTGTTGCCGGCCTTCTTATCCGCTAAGTACTTGGGGCAGTTCCGCTTCCAGTGACCATTTCCCTTGCAATAAAAGCACTGAGTGTCGGGCTTGGGTCCATTGTTTGGCTTCTTCCCGGCAACTGATTTACCGAGCGCGGCAACTCCCTTGCCGTCCTTCTTGAAGTTCTTTTTACCCTTGCCTTTCTTCAAACTAGTGGTCTTATTCACCATCAACACTTGATGCTCCTTTTTGATTTCCACCTCCGCTGATTTCAACATTGAATATAGGGATAATTAGATTTATGCCCCTAGTTGTGTCCCACTCGTCTGTTTTACCCCTAATTCCCAAAAGTCACCGGTTCTGTCCAAGTCACTTTGCTCCTCTTATGCTTTTGCCCTTTGACCGTTTGACCGTCAGATTGAAAACATCATAACTAATTCATACTAAATCAGAAAAATGCAAATAAGATACCAAAATGTTCAGAAAAACATCACCTATATGTCAGTGTCATTTGCATTCATGAAAAAAGTGTTGGAAAGTGCCCATATGAGTTTTAGGTCTTAGGATACCACCATGAATAGTAAAATCAAAAAAAAAGTTCAAAAAAAATTGGTGGCAAAGAATGACAAATGTTTTAAGTGCCTGCCAAGTTTCATCAGGGAATAACATTCGTGGGTGTCGCAGCAAAAAAAACAATCAGCACTCCAAAATAGATTATTTTTTGCCACTACTTCCACGAATGTTGTTCCCTAATGAAACTTGGCAAGCACTTAGAACATTTGTTGTTCTTTGCCACCATTTTTTTGGATTTTTTGAATGTTTTTAGAGTTCACTATTCATGGTGGTAACAAAATAGCTAAAACTCGGATGTGCACTTTCCAACACTTTTTTCATGAATGCAAATGACACTGACATATAGGTGATGTTTTTCTGAACATTTTGGTATCTTATTTGCATTTTTCTGATTTAGTATGAATTAGTTATGAAGTTTTCAAACTGATGGTCAAATGGTCAAAGGGCAAAAGCATAAGAGGAGCAAAGTGACTTGGACAGAACCGGTGACTTTCGGGAATTAGGGATAAAACAGACGAGTGGGACACAACTAGGGGCATAAATCTAATTATCCCTTGAATATAACTCAGGAATGGACTTCTCCATCCCTTGCATATTGTAGTTCATCACAAAGCTCTTGTAGCTAGGTGGGAGCGACTCGAGGATCCTGTCAATGACCGAGTCATCTGGAAGATTAACTCCCAGCTGAGACAAACGGTTGTGCAACCCAGACATAGTGAGTATATGCTCACTGACAGAACTATTTTCCTCCATCTTACAACTGTAGAACTTGTCGGAGACTTCATATCTCTCGACCCAGGCATGAGATTGGAAAACCATTTTCAGCTCTTAGAACATCTCATATGCTCTGTGCTGCTCAAAACGCTTTTGGAGCCCCGGTTCTAAGCTGTAAAGCTTGCCGCACTAAACCAAGGAGTAATCATCACTACACGACTGCCAGGCGTTCATAACGTCTTGAGTTGCTGGCAAAATGGGTGCATCACCTAGCGGTGCTTCAAGGACATGCTTTCTTGGCAGCTATGAGGATGATCCTGAAGTTTCAGACCCAGTCTGTATAGTTGCTACCATCATCTTTCAGCTCTGTTTTCTCTAGGAACGCGTTGAAGTTGAGGGTAACATTAGCGTGGGCCATTTGATCTACAAGACATATTGTAAAGATATTTTAGATTATGTTCATGATAATTAATTTAATCTAATCAAATTACTTAATGAACTCCCACTCAGATAGACATCCCTCTAGACATTTAAGTGACACATGATCCGAGTCAACTAGGTCGTGTCTGATCATCACGTGAGACGACTAGTCATCATCGTTGAACATCTTCATGTTGATCGTATCTACTATACGACTCATGTTTGACCTTTTGGTCTCCTGTGTTCCGAGGCCATGTCCGTACATGCTAGGCTCATCAAGTCAACCTAAGTGTTTTGCACGTGTAAATCTGGCTTACACCCGTTGTATGCGAACGTTAGAATCTATCACACCTGATCATCACGTGGTGCTTTGAAACAACGAACTTTCGCAATGGTGCACAGTTAGGGGGAACACTTTCTTGAAATTTTACTGAGGGATCATCTTATTTATGCTACCGTCGTTCTAAGCAAATAAGATGTAAACATGACAAACATCACATGCAAATCATAAAGTGACATGATATGGCCAATATCATCTTGCGCCTTTGATCTCCAGCTTTGATGCGCCGCATGATAACCTTCGACACCGGTATGTCACCATGATCTCCATCATCATGATCTCCATCATCGTGTCTTCATGAAGTTGTCTTGCCAACTGTCGGTGTTAAAACCGGCGGATCTCGGGTAGGGGGTCCCGAACTGTGCGTCTAGGCGGATGGTAACAGGAGACAAGAGACACGATGTTTTTACCCAGGTTCGGGCCCTCTCGATGGAGGTAAAACCCTACTCCGGCTTGATTGATATTAATGATATGGGTAGTACAAGAGTAGATCTACCACGAGATCAGAGTGGCTAAACCCTAGAAGCTAGCCTATGGTATGATTGTTGTTCGTGCTACGGACAAAAACCCTCCAGTTTATATAGACACCAAAGAGGGTTAGGGTTACACAGAGTCGGTTACAATGGTAGGAGATCTACATATCCGTATCGCCAAGCTTGCCTTCCACGCCAAGGAAAGTCCCATCCAGACACGAGAGAGAGTCTTCAATCTTGTATCTTCATAGTCCAGGAGTCCGGCCGAAGATGATAGTTCGGCTATCCGGACACCCCCTAGTCCGGGACTCCCTCAGTAGCCCCTGAACCAGGCTTCAATGACGACGAGTCCGGCGCGCATATTGTCTTCGACATTGCAAGGCGGTTCCTCCTCCGAATACTTCATAGAAGATTTGGAACACAAGGATAGTGTCCGGCTCTGCAAAATAAGTTCCACATACCACCATAGAGAGAATAATATTCACATAAATTCAATCTGCTGACGTATTTCGTGGCGTGACATCACACCACGGCCAAGCCTTTATTCGAATCGTTTTTACTGTCCCACCTCCGCGCGTTTAGCGAGGCGGTTTCCTTGGCATGTCTTGTCAAAGCAGAGATCGTGTCCCCTTATTTTGGGATTCTCATCAATACGGGCGTGGGTAACCCAACCGCGCCATTGATTACGGCGCTTGGGAGATAAGCGAGTTTTACCAGGCTGGTGGGGACGCATAGCTTTGTCCGTCCATATAAGGGGATAAGGATCCACCTTTTTACCTACGCCTTCTTCCTCCTTTGCTTATCCATTTCCGCGCACTCGAGCTGCAGCGCCCAAGTCCGCACATCTTGCCTCAACCTTCCCCAGCCATCTCCGGAGTGGGAGGCAAGTGGATGGCCTAATCCGTCACGGAGGGGCACACCAAGAGACTGCGAAAGGCCGGATACTTGTCCAGTGACATCGCGCATCGGCTCGCCGACAAGGGGCAGCTCATCCACACCCCCGGGCCCCATGAGAGGGTGGTGTTCGTCACCCACTTCCTCCGCGGACTAGGTTTTCCACTTCACCCATTTGTCCGGGGGCTCATGCTCTACTACGGCCTGGATTTCCATGATCTAGCCCCGAATTTCGTCCTCAACATCTCGGCGTTCATCTCGTGTGCGAGGCCTTCCTCCGCATCAAGCCCCACTTCGGCTTATGGCTGAAGACCTTCAATGTCAAGCCGAAGGTAGTGGGGGCCAGCAGGCGGAGTGTGGATGCGCCATGGTGGGAAAGATGCCCAACGTTACATGGCTCGAGGGCTCCTTCGTGGAAACCATCAAAGGGTGGCAATCGGGGTGGTTCTATATCACCGAGCCGCATGACCCTGAATGGGCAGCGGCCCCCGAGTTCCGATCTGGCATCCCCACACGACTCACCTCCTGGAAAGAGAAGGGCCTGACATGGGGTAATTCGGAAGAGCTGACCGGACTCCAAACCTGCGTCCAAAACCTTGTGAACAAGAAGATCAAGCTCGTCAACGTAGTCCAGGTCATGCTCATCCGCCGGATCCTCCCGTGCCAACAACGGGCCTCCAGCTTGTGGGAGTTTGATCCGGCACAGCACCAAACCTTGAGCAGGCTCTTCGACACTACGTACGAAGATGCCTGGAAGGTGTTGTTCAAGGGCGCCGAGGCTCCCGCATCCGCTACCGAAGATCGCGGATTCAGCTCGCAGCGTCAAGCCGGCGAGGTAAGCTATTTTACCCTTTACAAGACACTTATTTTCCATAGTTTGACTCTATGCGGGATC
Organism: Triticum aestivum; assembly: GCF_018294505.1. Lineage (NCBI taxonomy): Eukaryota > Viridiplantae > Streptophyta > Magnoliopsida > Poales > Poaceae > Triticum > Triticum aestivum. Next base: position 622,853,241 of record NC_057804.1, read on the forward strand.
TAAACTCCCTTACCTTTGACAGGCCTGGCAAAAGAAGTCCGGGCAGGTTAACTATCAGGCTCCCTTGCCAGAATACCCAGCGGACGCCCGATTGACGGGGCTGCTGGTTCCGGCACCTTACGTGGTGCCGGAGAAGAAGGCCAAGAAGAAGGCCACGGGAACCCGAAAGAGTTCCTGGCGTTAGGTGTTATCGGACTCATCGTCCGATGACTCCGAGGCGGACTCCTCCCACAAAGACGAGGAGGAGAAAAAAGAGACCTTTCCCCCAGCGGTGGGAGAGAAGAAAAGGATGGCCTCTCCAACTGGGGAGGCCGGAGGGTCCAAGAAGGGGAGGACCCTTCATCCGGACTACTCCACCAACGCCGATGACGACGAAGAGGAGTGGCCACCGAGGGCTAAGCCCTTGGCGACGTCGTAAGTGTCCGGATACCAGAATAACTCATGGCGTTTCATTTGTCGCATGGAATCTCCTAACGCCGAATACAATCCTGCAGCCTGCCCAAGAACGGGCTCGACACTTCCACGAGCGGCTCCCTGGCTCCGTCAGACGTGAATAGCACTTCACTTCCGACCGCCTCCTCTCCTCGCGCTGACGACGCTGATGTGGGGTCCCAAAAGGGGCCCAGCCAGGAGGAGGAGGTCCCGGAGGTGCCGCAAGGTAACCTCCCGGAATTTGGGCACGAGGGGGATCAAACCCCGAAGGGTTCTGAGTTCGGCCATGGGCCGGACTCCGTACCGGAACCTTCAGTGGTTCCGGAGTCCGGCGGGCGGCCCCTTCGTAAGAAGGGCGAGACTGCGACACCGATGACCTCCGTCCAACCGGAGGCGCCGGATAATTTGCTGGAGGCGCTTAACGGCGCCTCCATCGACGAGGAGCGCCGCACTGTTATGACTGCGGTGATCCAGAAAGTTCAGTCCGCCAAGAGCGGGCTGACTGAAGCTTGTGCCAGCCTTCTAACAGGCTTTGAGGTATGTAGTTAAGATATGTAAAAATATTACCGCATAGACAGTAGCCCCTGATGCTCAGTTTGGTGTTCGGAAAGAAAAGCCGATCTGAGGATCTAAAAAGATATACACAGGAGTCTAACATAAGCATGTCAATATGGGAATGTAGGTTGTGCTGCTGACCTCTGCCGCACTGACTGCGGAGGTCAATGCACTGAAGCAGAACCTCGAGCGGTCCGAGAGCGAGCTCAGCCTTGCCAAGAAGCTGCCTGAGGACAAAGAAGGTAAGTAATACCTTATGGGAGTATATAAAAATGTGGTTGCAAAAAATAACAGGAATAATGTTAGAATTGCAGGGGCCACGAACGAGGTGGCGACCCTGAAGGAAGCGGTGTCCAAGGCCGAAAGCAATGCGGCCGCGGAATGCACCGAGCGAGAGAAGCAGGAGGCGCGGGTGGCGGAGGTGCGGCAAGACCTCCAGGCTCTCGTGAAAAAACACGAGAGTTTGGAGCGTGACTCGAAGACTCGAGAGTCCGAGCTCACCTCGGCTCTTGAGAGCGCCAAAGCCGCTAAGGCCGAAGCCCAAAAAGCCCTCCAGGAAATTGAGGCGATAAAGAAGATAGCGGCGGGTAAGGCATTCTTCATGCAAAGCAAGCACGTGAAAGTGAATTACCTGTTACTTACCCGAATCCGGAGCTCTCCAGGAGCATTCGCAGATCTGCCCCGCAGTGTGTCCGACGTTGCCGCCTTCTACCGGGCCGAGGAGGGGAGCTCGATGGAGAAGGTGTTCTGGTCTCAGTATGCTGAGTCCGGACACCCGGTGCCCTTGAGCGACCAGCTGCAGCAGCTGGTTGAGCTCCATAAGGTGGCCGAACAGGCCATGAAGGGCCTCATAGTCCGGTTGTGGCCTAAAGAAGCCATGCTTGAGAGCTACTTAGGGCTGGTGAGGCGGCTGGCGGACGCCTATCCGTGGATTGAAGTCGTCAAGCGCTCCGTCTGCATCGAAGGTGCCAGTAGGGCCCTTGCCCGCGCTAAAGTGCACTGGGGCAAGATGGACGCTGAGAAGCTTGTGACAGACGCTCCACCGCCGGGCATGGAGTATCGCACGCCCGAGATGTATTATGCGGGCGTCCTGAAGGGTGCCCGCCTTATAGCGGGCGAATGCTCCAAAGATGTATTTTTTTAGTAAACTCTCATTTGTTATCATGTACGCTTGAAAACTTGTTCATACGCGCTAAGCAACGCTTTGAGAATTTAAAATATTACCTTCTGTGCGGCCGTTTATTAAATTTGAGAGATGGCGAGTCGTCGGCTTCTGCCCCCATGCCACGAGTGCTAGGGTGTTCGGGATAAACTTGAGCGCTCTTTTTCCCGTTCTTGGGTCCTTCGAGGGAGGCACTCAACACAACGAACAAGGCAACCGGACTATAATGCTTGAACACTCCCACTTAGCCATAGACTTCTATAATTTTAAATTTATGCGAAGCCCCTAGTATTCAGAAGACCGAATTTGGGGCGCTATCCACGCCTGGGCCGGACAAAGCCGACTCCTCGCTCTAAGCGGCATAAGTCTTTAGGGACTTGAAAAAACCTCTCGAACAGCTACCGGCTCTCGCCCTATCATGACGGTCAGTTTTAGCTTTCTCCACTGAGGTGCTCAACCCAGCTCAACCGGGGCACAATCACAGTGGTTCTCCCAGCGCTACCTTAGCCGATATAACGGAACGTAAGGTACCAAAACATGGGAGCCGAGCAAACCCAACTATTGACCCAAGACATGATTCGAATCCGATGCATATAATGCTATAAGTTCGGGGTGCCGCACTTGTGAAAGTGTTCGGACTTATCACACCATATTTTTGGGTACTTAAGCCCCTGGTGTTTTTGGCCGTACCAAAGCGTACGGGTGCAACATGTCGTAAGTGAACATATATAGATAGAAAAAGGAATGCAATAATAGGCAAAAAGCTGCATTGTTTATTCAAAAAAGCTACGGTAAAAGCAGAACGATACAAATAGTGCGATAAGCAAGGGACATGACTATTTGACATGTCGCCCTCCAGGAGCGAGCTGCGGGATAATGTGTAAAACAAGTATACTGCTCGTTATAGAGACCACCTGGACACTCGTCGTAGCTTTCTGCTTCCCTGGCTGTTGCATCGTGTGTTCGGCAATTCTACTGCCGGACAGGGCTTCTTGAGAAAGGAGTCCTGAAAGTAAGAGAAAAAAAGAATGACACAATTGGGAGCCCCTGGTGCGGTTGAGCCGCCCCTCTGGGCTTGCCGTGGTCGTGCCCCTCCCCCTATGCCCATGGTATTTCCAGAGCGTAATTATGTACGCGTAGTACTGGTTTCGCAATTTCGCGAGGGCTGGGGTTGGGGCCGCATTGCTACACGTGCTCGGAACTTGCCTGGCGGTCTTGTTGTTGGTTACTCCAGGCGCGCTTGACGGTGTCCGGCCGCTTAACAGCCGGACTCGAGAATTGCCTTGAGAGTCCATCGCGAGAGCCACTGTATGCTCCTCCGTTCAGAGAGAGCGTTCGGTGTTTCCGTTGACCGTAATGACTCCTCGAGGGCCTGGCATCTTGAGCTTGAGGTATGCGTAGTGCGGTACCGCATTGAACTTTGCAAATGCGGTTCGTTCGAGCAGTGTGTGATAGCCGCTGCGGAACGGGACTATGTCGAAGATTAACTCCTCGCTTCGAAAGTTATTCGGTGATCCGAAGACCACTTCAAGTGTAACTGAGCCTGTACAATTGGCCTCTACACCTGGTATGACGCCTTTGAAGGTCGTTTTTGTGGGTTTAATCCTTGAGGGTTCTATGCCCATCTTGCGCACTGTATCCTGATAAAGCAGGTTCAGGCTGCTGCCGCCGTCCATCAGGACTATAGTGAGGTGAAATCCGTCAACGATTGGGTCTAGAACCAATGCGGCAAATCTGCCATGGCGGATGCTAGTGGGGTGGTCCCTTCAATCAAAAGTGATCGGGCAGGAGGACCACGGATTGAACTTTCGGGCGACTGGCTCCATCGCATATACGTCCCTTAGTGCATGCTTCCACTCCCTTTTGGGTATGTGGGTTGCGTATATCATGTTCACCGTACGCACTTGTGGGGGGGAACCCCTTCTGTCCTCTATTGTTCAGCGTCCGGGTCTCCTCCTTGTCATCGCTATGCAACCCCTTGTCATTGTTTTCGGCAGTTAACTTGTCTGCCTGCCTGAACACCCAACAATCCCTGATGGTGTGATTGGCTGGCATTTCGGGGGTGTCGTGTATCTGGCACGAGCGATCGAGTATTCGGTCCAAATTCGACGGGCCCGGAGTATTTCTTTTGAATGCCTTTTTCCGCTGACCGGGTTTAGAGCCTCTGAATCCGGCATTGACTGCCGTATCCTCAATATTATCGCCATTAATGCGGCGCTTGTGCTTATTGCGACGCAACCTGTCGTTGTTGTCCTTGGTATCCGAATTACCAGGGCTCTTGGTCACATTGTTACTACGAGCTAGCCAGCTATCCTCCCCGCGCAGAAGCGGGTCATGAGTGTTCTGAGGGCTGCCATGGATTTCGGCTTTTCCTGTCCTAGGCGCCGGGCAAGCCACTCGTCGCGGATGTTATGTTTGAAGGCTGCAAGGGCCTCTGCATCTGGACAGTTGATGATTTGATTTATCTTGGTTAGGAACCGTGTCCAGAATTGTCTGGCCGATTCGTCTGGCTACTGAATTATGTGGCTTAGGTCATCGGCGTCTGGTGTTCGCACATAGGTGCCCTGGAAGTTGTCGAGGAATGCGGCTTCCAGGTCTTCCCAACAACCAATTGACTCTGCTGGCAAGTTGTTAAGCCAATGTCGAGCTGGTCCTTTAAGCTTGAGTGGGAGGTATTTGATGGCGTGTAGATCATCACCGCGGGCCATGTGGATGTGAAGGAGATAGTCCTCGATCCAGACCGCTGGATCTGTTGTGCCATCGTATGATTCAATGTTTACGGGTTTGAAACCCTCAGGTATTTGATGATCCATCACTTCGTCTGTGAAGCATAGTGGGTGTGCGGCGCCTCTGTATTGGGCTATATCACGACACAGCTCGAATGAGCTTTGTCTACTGTGTTCGGCCCGGTCGGAATTGCCATATCCGGCGTGATGGTTATCATCACGCATCGTGGGGCGCCCACGCGATCCATAGATCAATCTTGTTTGTCTTGCCTTGTCCTCCAATATATCCTGCAGGTCTGGCGCTTTTCCCCGTGCCTTGGTATTTTTTGAGCGGCGCCGGGGTGCGGCTTGAGTGGAGGGCCGAGAGGCTTCTCTGTCGCGGCCACGAGGTGGTCGGTCGGCCATATCATGCGCTGGTGATGTAGGTTTAGGTGCTTCCTCCTCTAATCGGGGTAGCAGCCTGCGTTTTGGGTAGCTCTTGGAGGGGCGTTCGAGTTCGTACTCTTCGGCCGCGAGGACTTCAGTCCATCTGTCGGCTAACAAGTCTTGGTCAGCTCTGAGCTGTTGCTGCTTTTTCTTGAGGCTGCTTGCTGTGGCCATAAGCTTGCGTTTGAAACGCTCTTGTTCGACGGGATCCTCAGGCACGACAAATTCGCCGTCGTCGAGGCTTGCCTCGTCTTCGGAGGGAGGCATGTAATTATCGTCCTCTACCTCTCTGTCTGCCGCTCTCTCATGAGGGATGGCTTCTCCATCCTCCTGCGCTGAATCTTGCTGGAGGGGGTTGTCTTCGGCACTGTCCAGGGTGTTATTGTCTCCGGTGCCGGAATCTCCGTTTTTGCTGTGGTGGGATTTAGAGCGGCGCCGCTGACGCCGGCGCTTAGGCTGTTTCTTGGAGGGGTCATCCTCCGTTGTTCCATCGCCATTCCCATCATTTGGGATGTCCACCATGTATATGTCGTATGACGAGGTGGCCTTCCAGTGCCCTGTAGGCGCTGGTTCTTGGTCGTCTCCTGCATCGTCGTCCATACCGTCGATGTCTTCGGAGTCGAAGTCGAGCATGTCGGTTAAGTCATCGACAGTGGCTACGAAGTGGGTGGTGGGTGGCCTTTGAATTTCTTCGTCGTCCGCATCCCAACCGTCCTGACCATAATCCGGCCAGGGTTCTCCTGATAAAGAGAGAAATTTTAGCGAATTCAGGATGTCACCGAAGGGCGAGTGCTGAAAGATGTCCGCAGCAGTGAACTCCATGATCGGCGCCCAATCGGATTCGATTGGCAGGGGCGCGGAAGACTCGGAGTCCGGAGAGGAGTCCGGCACCTTGGAGTCGCGAGCTTCGCAAAGGACAAGGTTGGTGTACGGCTCAATCACCGTAGGGATAGCAGCCCCCGAGGCTGTGTCCAGCCACCCGTCCTCGATCGGCGCAGTCGGCTCCAAGCTAAGGGTCGGAGCGGACACTTGTGCGGCCTCCAGGGCACTGTCCGGCAGCAGAGCTAGATCATGCCCATCGTGACAATGCGGCGTGCTTGGCTGTGGCTCGAACCCGTCGAAGATCAAGTCTCCGCGGACGTCGGCCGTATAGTTCAAACTTCCAAATCTGACCTGATGGCCAGGGTGTAGCTTTCAATCTGCTCCAGATGGCCAAGCGAATTGGCCTGCAGTGCAAAGCCGCCGAATACGAAGATCTGTCCGGGGACAAAAGTCTCACCCTGGACCGCATCGTCGTTGATGATCGAAGGAGCCATCGGGCCTAAAGATGATGACACAGAGGAACTCTCAATGAAAGCACCAATGTCGGTGTCAAAACCGGCGGATCTCGGGTAGGGGGTCCCGAACTGTGCATCTAGGCGGATGGTAACAGGAGACAAGGGACACGATGTTTTTACCCAAGTTCGGGCCCTCTCGATGGAGGTAAAACCCTACTCCTGCTTGATTGATATTGATGAAATGGGTAGTACAAGAGTAGATCTACCACGAGATCGGAGAGGCTAAACCCTAGAAGCTAGCCTATGGTATGATTGTTGTTCGTCCAACGGACTAAAACCCTCCGGTTTATATAGACACCGAAGAGGGTTAGGGTTACACAGAGTCGGTTACAATGGTAGGAGATCTACATATCCGTATCGTCAAGCTTGCCTTCCACGCCAAGGAAAGTCCCATCCGGACACGGGACGGAGTCTTCAATCTTGTATCTTCATAGTCCACGAGTCCGGCCGAAGATGATAGTTCGGCTATCCGGACACCCCCTAGTCCGGGACTCCCTCACCAACTATTACTTCTACTACTATGGCTAACGTTTAGCAATAAAGTAAAGTAATTACATGGCCTTTTCAATGACATGCAGGTCATACAATAAATTAAGACAACTCCTATGGCTCCTGCCGGTTGTCATACTCATCGACATGCAAGTCGTGATTCCTATTACAAGAACATGATCAATCTCATACATCACATATATCACTCATCATATTCTTTTGGCCATACCACATCACATAGCATACCCTGCAAAAACAAGTTAGACGTCCTCTAATTGTTGTTGCATGTTTTACGTGGTTGCTATGTGTTTCTAGCAAGAACGTTTCTTACCTACGCAAAAGCCACACCAGTGATATGCCAATTGCTATTTACCCTTCATAAGGAGCCTTTTCATCGAATGTGATCCAACTAAAGTGGGAGAGACAGACACCCGCTAGCCACCTTATGCAACAAGTGCATGTCAATCGGTGGAACCTGTCTCACGTAAGCGTACGTGTAAGGTCGGTCCGGGCCGCTTCATCCCACAATGTCGCCGAACCAAGATAGGACTAGTAACGGTAAACAAATTGAACAAACCAACGCCCACAACTACTTGTGTTCTACTCGTGCATAGAATCTACGCATAGACCTGGCTCATGATGCCACTGTTGGGGAACGTAGCAATAATTCAAAATTTTCCTGTGTATCATCAATCTAGGAGATTCTAGCAACAAGAGAGAGAGAGAGAGAGAGAGAGGAAATGCAGCTTCACACCTTTGAAGATTGCTAAGCGGAAGCGTTACTAGAACACGGAGAATGGAGTCATACTCGCGGCGATTCAAATCGCGAAAGATCCAATCTAGCGCCGAACGGACGGTGCCTCCGCGTTCAACACATGTACAGCCAGGGATGTCTCCTCCTTCTTGATCCAGCAAGGGGAGAGGAGAAGTTGAGGGAGAGCTTCGGCAGAACGACGGCGTGGTGGTGGAGCTTGTGGTATTTCTGCAGGGCTTCGCCAAGCTCTACGGAGGATGAGGAGGAGGTGTTGGGGAGGGAGGGGCTGCGCCAGGGGAAGGGGTGCGGCAGCCCTCCCACCCCTCCACTATTTATAGGGTCAAGTTAGAGGGGGTCTCCCCCTCTAGATGCATCTAGAGAGGGGACGGCGGCCAAGGGGGAGGCTTGCCCCCAAGCTAGGTGGGGGCGCCCCCCTTAGGGTTTCTCCCAACCCTAGGTGCATGGGCCCTAGGAGGAGTTGGCGCCCAGCCCACCTAGGGGTTGGTTCCCCTCCATATTCAGCCCATAGGGCCCTCTGGGGCAGGTGGACCCTCCCGGTGGACCCCGGAACCCCTTTAGTGGTCCCGGTACAGTACCGGTAACCCCCCGAACACTTCCGGCGACTGAATAAGGACGTCCCATATATAAATCTTCATCTCCGGACCATTTCAGAACTCCTCATGACGTCCGGGATCTCATCCGGGACAACGAACAACATTCAGTAACCACATACTATTTACCATAACAACTCTAGCGTCACCGAACCTTAAATGTGTAGACCCTACGGGTTCGGAAATCATGCAGACATGACCAAGACAACACTCCGGCCAATAAACAACAGCGGGATCTCGATACCCATGTTGGCTCCCACATGTTCCACGATGATCTCATCAGATGAAGCATGATGTCGGGGATTCAATCAATCCCGTATACAATTCCCTTTGTCCACCGGTATGTTACTTGCCCGAGATTCAATCGTCGGTATCGCAACACCTTGTTCAATCTCGTTACCGGCAAGTCTCTTTACTCGTTCTGTAATGTATGATCCCGTGACTAGTTACTTAGTCACATTGAGCTCATTATGATGATGCATTACCGAGTGGGCCCATAGATACCTCTCAGTCATACGGAGTGACAAATCGAAGTCTCGATTCGTGCCAACCGAACAGACACTTTCGGAGATACATGTAGTGCACCTTTATAGCCAGCCAGTTACCTTGTGACATTTGGTACACCCAAAGCATTTCTACGGTATCCGGGAGTTGCGCAATCTCATGGACTAAGGAAATGATACTTGATATTAGAAAAGCTCTTAGCAAACAAACTACACGATCTTGTGCTATGCTTAGGATTGGGTCTTGTCCATCACATCATTCTCCTAATGATGTGATCCCGTTATCAACGATATCTAATGTTCATGGTCAGGAAACCATAATCATCTATTGATCAACGAGCTAGTCTTTTTCAACTAGAGGCTCACTAGGAACATGTTGTTGTCTATGTATTCACACATGTATTACGGTTTCCGGTTAATACAATTATAGCATGAATAACAGACAATTATCATGAACAACGAAATATAATAATAACCATTTTATTATTGCCTCTGGGGCATATTTCCAACAGAATCCCCAACTCATGATTCAGAAATAAAAATCATAAAGCTACCACAATTTTTTTAAATCATCGAAGCCCCAACCTCATTATCTATAAATAAAAAGTACATTTGCGTGACATAATGAAATACCGATTGGCTATATATTTCCAAAAGAACAATTTAGCTAAGATGTGTGAATCATAATTTGTAAGTATACTCTTTGCATGTGCTATTAACAAACAATAGATTTTCTATTATTTGGAGCCTCGTTATTCATCTAGACATGCGGACATGTGACTACAAATGTTACTAAGGTACTAAGATAATAACTGGTTGTCAACTTTTATCAAAGTTTATTTCCTTAAATCTGAGGCTATTCTAGGGAAAAAATAAAAAATGAAAGTATGTACACATAAGATGAGGGTTAAGGAACATTTGGCTTGACACAAATTCGAATTGGAAATCCATAGGAAGATAATTTATAGCCTAGGAATGCAGTTGATTACATTATTGGTCATTCATGTCCATAAATATAAAGTAATTTCAAATCTGCAGATACGTAATCACAGTTTCTGACATGTGGTAACATGAGAGGCTTACTTACTTACTTACGAAGCCTTTTATCCCAAACAAGTTGGGGTAGGCTAGATGAAGCCCTTTCACGAGCACTTCCCAGGAGGTCACCCATCCTAGTACTACTCTCGCCCAAATGGGTTTCATATCCAAAAGACTGACTAGTTTTTACGTTGGCTCGCCAAGCCTATCACAACCGTAGATATGAAACCCTTTCACGAGGACTTCCCAGGAGGTCACTCATCCTAGTACTACTCTCGCTCAAATGGTTTCAAACCTATGGGATTGAAATATGGTAACATGAGAGGCTGAGGGGAAGAAATGTTAGACAACCCACAAATTTCTTAACATGAACCCATGGCTGTAAATATGAAAAAGAAGGGATATTTTAACTAACCACTTTATTTTGCGGCACAATGGAGATTAATCAGAGCCCATTAAAGTATGTACAGAGGCGCGCTTCGAGTATACATGCTGGTCTAATAAACTGCTATGCCTTTGCATATATATACATGGAAGAAATAATAGCAACAAAAAAGCAAACCTTGCCAGAGCAAATTTCAAACATGACCTTTGGTCTGTAATTGTTGACTTACCCCTTTTCTTACTTGCACATCCTGTACATAACTATACTGCTACACATGCAAAAATTCTCATGTAAATATCATTGTTCTTTGAAGCTGAAAGAACCATAATAATTTGAGTGCTGCAAACACCATGCGAACAGATGTTCGCTTGTTATATATTTGCATATACTTTGCAAATAAAATAAGCTTATCTAGTTGAGATATGCAAATAAGATAAAGCTAAATATCTCCAGTCCTACTAACTTCTGCTAATCTTAATGAGCATAATAATTATTCATACATGCATACACCACAACTTAGATAACAGAGACACCAGCTCACATGTCTACATAGAGAATAGCCTGCTGAATAGCATCATACTTCAGCTTTTAAACATAAAAATGCCAACTATCAGCTCAGGCCAATCTTATTCTCATCCTACTGACCAACATGTGCTAAATTCTCCACACAAGACACAAGCGATAAACTTGGAAAATGTACAAAATCCATGAGACAGAAGAACAGATCACCTGGCGCCCCTTTCCCTTGTCTGCAGCTTTGTTGTGCTATTTGTCTCCAACAATGCAAGATCGATGTTGCTAGTCTGACCCAAAAATGTCAAAACTTTCAATACTTATCTCCGGAATCTGGAAGGATATGCTTGTTCATCTGTTGCTGGATGGGATGGAATGGAATGGGTAGATGCTTAATCAGTTGTAATTGCATTGCTCTTCCAGTTGGTGATGTGGGAACTAACCCCGGCATCAACATAGCAAAATAGATTAGATAGATGAATTGACTCGCAGTTGAATAGTTGTAGATAAAGTGAACGTAAAGAGAAAACTTAAGCAAGAGATGCGTGCGAGGGTACTTGATGGCGGCCATGGCTATTATGATGAGGATTGTGCGGAGGCCGTGGTCGGCGACGCCGCGCCTTCCCTCCGGTCACTGCGGCCAGCGCGACGCCCGCGTCCAGTCTCTCCTGCTTCTTCAACAACACAGCCCGGACTCCCGGCCCCCTTCGGCGCTGCGAGCTCCACCCCGGTGCCATGGGTGGTCTGCTACTCCACGAGTCTGCCGCGGGTGTGTAAGCTCGCCACTTCGAGAGGATAGGAGGTCTGGGGTTGGGCGAGTTGACTTCGATGCGATGCGCCGCAGCAACCAGCAGGCCGCGGCACATGTATGGACGGGGGAAGAGCTGCCGTGTGTGGTTGGCGTAGCTGTGGGCTCTCAGCGGTGGTGGGTATGGCTGTAGCTACTTGGAGCTCGGAAGAGAATGGAGAGACGGAGGTGACGGCGGCGGCACATGGCAATTTTTGGGCAGAGATGAGCTAGCAGCCCAGCGGCGGCGGCGGCTTGCGGGAGAGGGAGACGAAAAAAGGGGATCGGTCGCATGGCGTAGTGGTCAACACGTATCGTACATCTCGATTACACGCTGACAGTCGGAACCCACTGGCCATGTACATCCCTCGAGCCGGACTTGAGAAATCCGACACCTCAAACGCCCGTGGGCTCGGACGCGTCCGCGGACACTGATCAGGCATCCCTTAAATGTCGTTGTGCCCTACATCCACATAACGCAAATTCCCATCCTCAAATCTATGCACGTCAACCATACGGTATAAACTGTCTGAATGCCAAATTTCAAAACAAAGCCAAAAAAAAATTCATAGTTCAACAAAACGGACATGACAAAATGAAATCATTGTCCGATCATGACGGATGTCCTCGGATCACTGGCTGGGCGCCTGCTCTGAGCGGAATGCGTCCTGCTCCACGCGGAATGCGTCCAGCTCGTCCCGCTCTGCCTGCATCCGAGCTGCCTGCTCCAACTGCATCTGGGCCGCTTCCTCCGCCTGCATCAGAGCCGCAGCCGCCCTCGCCGCCTCGTAGTCCTTCCGGTCGTTGACTCCTTCTTCCTGTCCGCAAGCCACTTCTTCGCATGCTCATCCAAGACAGTCTTGTCCGCCAACATGATCTTCGCATCTTTCTCGTTCCGTGCGAGTTGCAACCTCTCCTTCTCAAGCTCTATGTCGCCAAATGTCTTGGCCTTCTCGAGCTCCCATTTGATCGCCGCTTGTTGCTTCTCCATCTCAATCTTCTCCCTCTCAATTTCCAGCTTCTTCTCCGCCCTCTTTTGATCCCAGTCCATCATTTCCTTTTGCGCATCCAACATGAGCTTGTACCTCTCCTGCTTCTTGTTATCCCTCACCGAAAAAATGCCCATCCATGTTGACGACATTTTGGTAGCCGTGCCATCACGGGCGGCACGTGCCTTCTCCCACTTGTTTCCCATGATTTGGCAGTTGTCCTTTGGCATGGTAGCTTTTCGATTCTCCACGACAACATCATTCTCTTCATCGTCCAACCCAATCGATTGGTTGGAGCTTGAGCCATCATTCCTCTTCTTGTCGGACTTGAGGTCGGCCACAAGTTGGTTCCACTTCAGCTTGCCATTCAATATGACCCAACAATGGCTAAAAGCAAATGGCTTCTTCTCCATCTCATGATACAAAGTGGCTGCCACCGCCATCTAGCAAACAACAAATGTATGAGCACGAGAATGCAAACACAAGAAGTATGTGCAATGGACGAAAAGATGGGGCAATCGAGCCGACGTGAGTTGCAACTCCCATCCCAATTTGAGGGTGTTTGGTCACTTGTGAGTAGTAGCCGATGTACTTGTTCACTCCCCCTTGAATGATCCCCCAATGATGTTGGAGAGATGCCACATTGCGAGTGGTCATGATAGGATGCGGCTCCATATACTCCTTTTTCTCATGATACTCCTTCCAAATCTTTGTCCAATAGGTGTTCCCCTTTTGCTCGGTGCCGCATATTGGATCCATCGTTCTGACAAACCAAGCTTTGACCAACAAGGTGTCCTCAAAGAGAATCCAGACCTCTTGCCTTCGGCGTCTTGGTCTTCTTCTTCTTCTTGCTCAGATTGGGATCGGATGTTGTCCCAACTTCAAATGCGGTTGTGGCCTACAATTCATACTCCGTTTCGGTCGGTTTCATCATTGTCATTGATCATGTTCGACAAGAACGCCTCCTACATGATTAAGATTTGCAAGCATTCATCATGAGCGAAATGAACTACTGGTCTATGCTAAAATATGATCGGATAAGAGTAAAGAAAATGTACCGACTCTTGTTCGGTCATTCCGTCGAACATGTTGAGGGCAGCCCGGGCACTGTCGAAGCCCGTGCTCATCTGCGCCCGAACGAGCTGCGGCGAGTCACACACGTCAACTGTCGGCATCCACGTCGGCGGAGAGCTCTCCGGAATGGCCCAGCCGGCGCTCGGATCATCCTGTGTCCCAAGGGGGTCGGACAGCGTAATCCACGTAGGTGCTCGGAGTCAAGGGGTGCGGGGGGCTCCGGCCGCGGCAGAGGAGACAGCTGCTCCACCATCTCCGAACCTCCCTACGACGCCACCGCCGCCTTCCTCTCTCGCTGCTAGCGTCACCACAACTTGCGGGCGATGTTCTCCGCCTTGCAAATCCCCGCCGACGAAATTACGCCTCCGACGGACGAGGCAGACTGGGTCTCCGTCGCGATGGTGTGGGTCGGGATGGACAACATCTTCGGCTGTGGATCGGTACCGAAGGTGAGGATTGGGATCAATGGTGGAGGCCGGCGAGGGTCCGGTCGTGGGAACGGTTGGAGGACGGCGGGGGGAGGAGGAAGGGTTTGGTGGATTTGGTGCAATTTAGGGTGGGTCGGACTATCGGGTTCGCCGTGGCGGGCGTGCTCGGGTGCCCCCATATCCTCCCCATATTTGGGCTGGATATGGGGGGTGCTTGTCAGGCCGGGCGTTTTAGGGCCGTTTGAGAGGCCCGTTTGGGTAAAAAAAATCTTGACCGGGCAGTGACCGGGCGGCCCGCAGGCGGGTTTGAATTTATAAAACTAATTTAATATCTGTCAATCTTTTTTAGTGTCCACCAAATATACGAAATTAATTGCTTTATAGGAAACTAATTGCTATAGGCATAAACCTTTATGTGGTGCCAAATGGATTAAATAAATACATGCTATACTTGCCTTCAAGAGGAGGACAATGTGGAACATATTTTGGCCGAGTGTGTATACACGAGGAAAGTGTGGCACAACATCTTTGATACACTGGGCTTGGGCGGGAGAATACCGGAGGCACGGGATTACCTGTTGGACTGGTGGCTGGAACGGAGAGTGGCCTTTAGTAGGGAAAATAAGCGAGGCTTTGATACTCTCATCATTGCCGTCATTTGAGCATTATGGAAGCAACAGAATGCGAGAGTGTTTCACAGGACTAGCCAGCAGATGAACGCTCCGGATTTGGCCAATGTCATCCTGGGAGAGCTGAGGGACTGGAGGTTGGCCGGCCTGGGTGTTGGTGGTTTGGCGCGTTTTGTGAGAGAGTAGGCATAGTATAGTGTGTGGGTTGTAAACGATTGTGTGCCTTGGGCGGATGTACGCATCCACCATAAGGCATCTTGTAAATTATCTTTTCTCCCTTCTATAAAAATATGGTACGTCATTGGCATACTCATGAAAAAAATCCCATCAACCGTCCATGGTTCACTCTCCGCCACAGCACTCTTCCTATACGCCACCACCCTTGTTCATCGTCGGAGCACCCTCCATGCTTACTAGTCGCCGCCATGTGAGGAAGAAAAGGGGAAGGAGATGTAATTCGTGGGTTGCAAATGGGCTGGGAGAAAAAAGCCGGCCATGTTTGAACCGAAAAAATCTGTACTGGAGAAAAAACCAAAAGTGGGTGGACGTGGCTAGAGGGCTTGACAAAAGGAGCAGAAGATGGACACGAGAGAAACGGGAACACTAAGTATTTTTTATATAGGGGAGAAAATATAAGGAAAGATGGGAGAGAAGAGTTATGTTACAGTAATGAGGCCTCACGAACCCATGTCAGAAATGAGAAGAACAATTAATGACTACTCACGATCTTGCGGTGCATACTCCTTTTTACCGTTCCACATGTAATAGGACATCAGACCAACATAATTAGTATATTACCTCACAGGAAAACATGCAAGGATTCCAGATGCACCCTCGATAGGTAGTTCGTTTTAAGTGACAAGGAAGCATGTTTGTTCGGAGCAAGGATTCATAGTATAGCTTAATGTAAATATGTGAATATTCCATTCATAATTTGCTACCATCCATGTGATTTTATTTGGCAACTAACACTAAAGCGAGACCAAAATCAAAGTATCACAACTTATCTCACGCAACCTCCTGGCCCGCCATAGAAACATCGAGCATGATCAATAGGAGTGATAGAGTGGCATTTGCCATCTGTGACTAATGGGGTTAGGTTTCCCGTGATTGGGCTGCTATTCCCATCCTGGTCGATGAATCGAAGGTCAGTGAACGATGCGGCGCGACCCTTGCCACCATTTGGGAAGGCGCCACTGCCCATTGGAGGAGTTGGAAGCGCTTTTGTAGATTTAACAAATCCACCAAAAGACATTACATTTGCCTTTTGTGCTAAGTAGCTGAATATGGACTTCGGAAAATATCCCACCCCTGTGGGGATGTTGTTGAAGCCGTAATAGACCCACCAGTCACCACTTGTTTTGTCCTGAAATTGTTTAGCCTTCAGGTTAAAGCACCTAACATTTAATTTATACTTTTGACATAAGTTATGACCATTTTTTCAGGTTATAAAAATGATGCACCTTTATCAGCCATGTAGTAAGTAAGATCTTCACAAGGGAAAAATCATGACCGTGAAATTCATACAAAAATTATGCAACTCTTACCTTAAACACTCTGAGAGTGATATTTTGAATGGGTCCAGGGACATGAGAAACCGGATGTATAGCATCACCTGGAGCTATAACAGCGTCATTTGCACGTACAAAACCAGGGCAGTCCATGTTGTAGCAGCCGGTTTCAAACCCATCTCTCTGTTGCATAAATTTTCATTTGTGTTCTATCAGAGTAAGATCACCTTTTCTACGGGAAATAGTAAGACACTTATCAAATCATAATTCACAGCATCATTATCATAGTACCGTCCATAAGGTATAGAAGTGAGGGTGTGAGTCACCATAGCGTTCTGGACGAATCTGTTAAACAAAGGATACGTGAAAGTTAAAAATATGTCGTCACACGCAAAGTTTGAAACTGATGAACATGTGAGAAAGCAATCCATTCAATGGAGAATAAATCAACTTGTTACGGCATCCACACTTTGTGAAGTAAGTCACAGTTTTACAAGTGTTGACACTTGACTGATAGAGTCTAGCCCAGAGTTCAAAAAATAGTTCCACATGTATATGTAGACATGACTAACGTATTTGTAAAATTTTCTCAAGAATCGTTTCATTTGTGGGCTACACCAATACACAAAAAAGACAAATATGTGGAAGAAATGCTATCTTGATGAAAATTTACATGTAGCTAGTATCAAAGCTTACATGTAGAAAAAAATATACAAGACTTCTATACTTTACAAATATGTTTTGGGAAAGAAGAGCAAATGGGCTCACTTGAGCCCAAACACCATTTTGAGTTCCTAGTAGCTTTGCACATATTTTTGATTCTCCAATTTAGTTCTTAAGTGTTGTCTAGCACTTAAATCAGGAGAAAACTAGGACAAGTTTCTTAGTTTTCGATGGGCATAGTTATACCAAAAAATAATAATTGAGTATCATTTCATTTTGAATGAACATCCAATCTGAGCTCAAGGATGATTTGGGAACTTTGTAAGTTTGCATGGCGTATTTCTGTCACATGATTATTGCAATACCATATTTAAAGCAATTGATTAATATATCCAACTTATTATTTGAATTGAGAGGCTATGTGAATGGGAAGAGAAAGAAATATGATTCTTACATGCCAGCCAACTTGAATCTCATTATAGCTTGATTTATTACCATCTCCGTAATGAGAAACCCAAAATGTAGTCGAACTCCACTGACCATGTTTTAATTCGTGGCCATACACATCCATGGTGGCATGTAAGCCATAGTAGCTGGCCTCGGGACCTCTAGATGATGTATAGTATCCTGCAGTCTGCAAGATGAAAACACTCAAATAAACAACACAACTCATAGAGAAGTAGGTGACCTATAGGAATGCATAATGCTTATACCCGAAATCACTCTAGAGACATGATCTTACTTACAAAGTATTTTTAAATCTACATGGTGTTTGGTCTTGTATTAAAATGAGCCAATGAAAACACCTAAAAGGAAAATAGTAAAAGTAATGGACAACTTGTTCTTGGCAATTTGTTTAAGATGATATTATGTCCATTGAGACATACTATTTCACGATTTATATTTGGCTTGGTGGTTATGAATGTTTCCCCTGCTTAGATAAAATCCTCTAACAAATGATTACATAATACATGCAAATATGCATAGCTATGCTTATCGACATAATACCATGGCCTTCTCACAAACATAAATCTTGGCAACTAGTGTTGTTGTCATCTAGAGCAGTTTTCATTCATAGTTTCAAACCCGTCAAAATACAGTACCACAACATCATACTAAGTTATATTCCATTATATACATGTAAGTATAATTTTTTATAGTTGAATATTATAACAAGTACCATATTTCCAAAAATGGTTGTGCCATGATACATATTACAGATTTCAAATAATATATTGTGGTCATTGCGCTTATTAAAGTATGATATTGGGTAATCCTATATAAAATACTTAAGAACACATGGTGAAAATAAGAAAGTGTAGCTCACATATGCTTCATCCTGTGAACTAGAATCTTGTCCAAAAGTTGTTGCTTCAATGGAGTTTGACTTCAAACTTGTGAGAATTCGTTTGGCTGAACCATGGAGAAAATCTTGTGGTGGTGAATTATTTTCCTTCAAACAAAAATGTAAATGCATATTTTCAGACACACTTGATGCAAGCAAGATATGATGATGGCAATAAGGGCCACTGGTAGTATCACTATATGTGCTCTATAGTTGTATCAAATGTCAAAAGGTCAATTTTAAAAGAAGTGAATGGATTCTACAATCGGTATAACAAGGTATCGGTGACAATAAAACAGTTACCCTAATATCAGATCTACCAACCCCACCTTGGATTGACATGATGGATGCCAAGAAAGATCTTTATACAACAGGAAGCCCTTAGGATCTAAGATCCTTATAAACCAATTCCCATCCCCACTCCATTGCTATCCACAACCCCGACCATCTCAATTATATCTACAACGCTACCACAACATAATATAATCTATGTCACAAAAGAAATACTAGCCCTCATATCAATACACCCATGTAATAGTTATATAAAATACTATAGTATTACAATATATAATAGTGTTACCTCTTGAATAGCAGTAAACAACCGAACACCACTTGTTTGAAGAGCATGAAAAAAGAAACATAGAGCAATCGCTTGTGGAATCAGAGTAAGCCTAAACATGTTTGTATGTGAAAGATGTAAATCACTGTATGCACCGAGAACTATATATAGAGGGGGTTTTGAAATCTTTCAGGAAAGGAGCATTTATTACGGCATATATTTTATTGATATGGAAATTCTTTCTTTAGTATGTTCTTAAAATATTTCTTTAATGCCATTAAACCATATGATATTTATTTTTATAAGGTGTAAATCTTTCTCGAGCAAGCGACATATAAAACTAATTGAATATCTGTCAATCTTTTTTAGTCTCCACCAAATATACGAAATTAATTGCTTTATAGGAAACTAATTGCTAAGCATAAACATTTATGTGGTGCCAAATGGATTAAATAAATACATGATACCTCTAGGTAGATCTTATTTTTTTAGCACCATGTTGCATACCCCCATTGATCATTAAAAAATAAAGGTATACTCATATAGTTAAGTTTACAGTAGAAAAATATTAAAATACTATTTATTTTATAGTATAAACCTTAACCCTCAAATTTAGAAATATTTTAATATTATTTAAGAAAAAAGAAAACTTATAGTTATGAATATGAATTCAAACAAATTAAGAAAAACACCTTCGTATTATGTGTACATATTGTTTGACACAAAACATGTTTAAAATAAACCATGTTTAGATTTGGAAGCTATAAGTTTCGAGACTAAAGTTTCTAGATAAAGGGATTGTAATATTTGAAAGGCGAGGTGACTATTATCCTCGCCTTATTATGTACTCCCTCTATAAACAAATAGAAGATGTTCTAACTTTTTTGTTTTTTTTTTGAATATTTATTGTGAGGAAAAGCCCCAGCCCTTTATTGAAAAAAAAAGTGTACTGTACAGGCAAAAAGAAACTATGTAGAAAGGCTAAGGAAAAGGACCTACCTATGCCTAACTATGTCTACCTGCTTTACAACAGAGAGTCAATCCAAGCCAACAGTTTGGGTTTAATACTATCCTTCACCCTATAAGCTAGAAGTGAAATATCATGGATGAATTTACATTTCCATGCACTGAAGGTGGCTCTCTCAGCTCTGAAAGTTCTGCCATTTCGTAAAATCCATATATTACATGCTGCTGTTAGCATAACTTCAAAGAAGAAGGGATGCCTGAAGATGGTTCTAGCACGAATGATACTGTCGTGGAATTGTCACGTTAGATGCCCTTAGTGTAAGGACTTAGTTGCGAGGCCAACGCATCTATGTGGTACCTTGAGAAGGGTTGAGCGGAATCGAGAGACGCAACACAAGACAAGGGTTTAGACAGCTTCGGGCCCTGGGAAACATCATCCGGTAAAAACCCTACATGCTGTTTGAGGCTAGATCTCCTTATCATCCCGAGGGAGTCACCGTAAACCGGCTCTCCTCTAGTTGTGTCTAGCCCTAGAGATTGTTTCTTGCTTGTCTGTCCCTCTTTGAGGAGACCTGCCCCTCCTTATATATGTTGAAGGGGCGGGTTACATGTGGAGTCCTATTAGTACTAGGACTAGTCTATCTCTAATACAAACCGGATACAAGTCCTGGTCTTAATTCCTTGTAAGGTAAATATTCGGCATGCCTTTCCTCTTAAACTGGCCCACAATAGTATGAACCGGCCTTCATGAACCGCCAGTTAGGCCACCGGGTCTTGTCGCTCCTCTATTATCAATGAACCGTAAACCGTCAGGTCCAAACGGGTCCCCGGTGAATCGCCAAGACTTCGCCGGGTCTCAAGTAAACCGCCAAGTCTGGCCGGTTTATACTTCCGGCCGGTTTACGCCGTGGGGTATATCCCCGACAGATACATTGTTGTATATCAGAACCTCCAGTCCAATCAATGCCCAAGTAATTCCACACCCTGGAGCTAAACATGCAATTAATGAACAGGTGAATCATGTCCTCATACACATACTCATTGCAAATGAGACAAAGATTATCATCTTGGCTTGATCTCCAATGTCTTCTAACTAGCATGTCCTTGGTGTTTAGTCTGTCGAAGAATAGCAGCCAGCCAAAAACCTTGATCTTCATAGTGCACCTACTCTGCCAAAACCATTTGCATGATTGTATTGTTGGTAAATGGGAGTGCATGATTGTGTAAAAGCTTTTGGCAGAAAAATCCCCAGATTTACCAGGCCATATCCAAACATCAGGAATAGTGGGGTCCCTGTTTAACTGCATGATCCAACCTTCCAGCACGTGTAGCTCAAAGGCAGCCTCATGGGATAGAGACAGATAAAACATGGAGAATAAATCATGAGTTTGAAGGAATTCATGAACTTAAATCTTATCATTATTGACAAAAGAGAACAACCAAGGCAGTCTCCAACATAAAGGTCTAGAAGAGCCCCCAATATGCCAAGAATCAGTCCAAAACAAAGCAGTGTCACCCATGTTGATATGTACTGAGGCAATGGCAGTATAAGCCTCATGGAGTTTTAGCACATCCCTCTACCAGAACGAACCATCTCGTGCTGTGGCATGGGGGACACCAAGATCATAGTAGTTATTCCATATCAAGGCCACCCAAGGAATGTCAACCTTGTTATAAAATTTGTGGAGATGCTTGATGAGGAGGCCTTTGTTCTGGATGTTCAGATTAATGACTCCTAAACCACCTTTGTCCTTTGGCCTGTAGACCAGATCCCATGCAGCCAGAGACTGCTTCGGAGCATCATTGTTACCCTTCCAGAGACATTATCTAAAGATTCCGTCCAACTGTTTGATGATCCCTGGTGGAATGTGCAGGCTACACAGAAAATATATTGGCATAGAGTTCAAGACAGATGTAAGCAGCTGCAAGCGAGAGCCTTGATTCAACATGGAAGAACTTGCAGTCAATCTCCTCTCAAGACTATCAACTAGAGGCATGAGATCAATGATCCTGGGCCTAGTAGTTCCCTAGGGAAATCCAAGGTAGGTGAATGGGAGCTGCCCAATTCTACAACCAAGTATAGCAGCCAGTCTAGTAGCTTCACCTTCCTCCTTGTTCAAAGGAATCATTGATGATTTTGCAAAGTTCACCTTTAAACCAGGGGATTGTTGGAAGGTATACAACATGTTCTTAAGGGCAACATCCTCTTCATCCTTAGTAGCAAGAAAGATAATCGTGTCATCTATGTATTGAATGATGGGAAAGTCCCTATCATGAGATAGAATAGGCAGAGATAGAGCTCCATGCGCCAACATTCGGTTGACCACTAACTACAACAGATCAGCTGCAAGGAAAAACAACAGAGGTGAGAGAGGATCACCCTGTCTGACTCCACACTTGCATTTAAACTGCTTCCCAGGAATTCCATTTAACAAAAAAGATGAAGAACCTGTGGAAAGGATTTGCTTAACCCAAGTCAGCCATTTATCAGCAAACCCTTTATGTTTCAACATCTGTAGAATGACCTCATGCTCCACAGTATCAAAAGCCTTGGCAAAATCCAATTTGAGAATTATAATTGGTCGCTTGGATTGTTTACACTGATGGATGTATTCAAAAGTCCATGGCAGGCAGTCCTGAATTGTTCTACCTTTAAGGAACCCATACTGATTTTTATGAATACACTTAAGAATCACCTTCTGCAAGCTGTTGGCCAACAAGTTAGTTAAAAAATTTAAACAAGTGTTGGTGATAGATATATGCCTGAAATCATCTGGCCCTTCGGGGGAAATGATCTTGGGGATGATGTAATGAGAGAACCATTAATGCTTTCCAGCAATAGTTTCCCCTCATAAAAATCATTAATGAGCCTCAAGAAATCATTCTCAATTATAGGCCAGCAGCGCTTGACAAACATCCCATTAAAGCCATCAGGGCGAGGGGCCTGATCAGTCGGCAACTCCTTAAAAACTTGGTTAATTTCCTCATCCAAAAAAGGCAAAGATAGCTCCTCCAGGCCAGGAATAGCCTTGCTGGCGGATGAATTCAGGACTAAACTGAATAGCTGGCCTTTTGCCAGGCCAGGAACCCATACTGATTGTTCCAAACTGAATAGCAACCTGATATCAGGTTGCTATTCAGGTTGTTTAATTTTTTTTTAACTAAGTTGTTGGCCAACAGGTTGCAGAAGGTGATTCTTAAGTGTATTCATAAAAATCAGTATAGGTTCCTTAAATGTAGATCAATTCAGGACTGCCTGGCATGAACTTTTGAGTACATCCATCCGTGTAAACAATCCAAGCGACCAATTTCTTAAAGGTAATATTTGTTGGCCTAAACAACTCATACGAACTGAATAGCAACCTGATAGCCTTGCTGGTATGGGTACCAAACTGAATAGCTGGCCTTGCCGGCGACGAGGACGTCACCGGAGAAGAAACATCATTATCCTCATGAGACGAAACATGATGACCAGCTTCCCTGACCATGGTCACCTCATCATTGGACGGGCCATAACTATAACCTTTACGGGCCGGGTACTGCATGAACATAGCGAACATAGCATGCTTCCTAGGCAGAGATTTGGCCGCACGAGCACAAAGAGAGGATTTTGCCGGGGCATGCTGCATGGCCTCCAAACCAAGACGAGCTCTCCTCTTAGAGGGACTAACCAAAATCCATTCTTGTTGGCATTCATATTGCCAAACATTAAACTCTTTCTTCCAATCTGGGCCACCATGACCCCAAAGATGAAAGAAACACTTGAACTGGTCGCAAACAAAACTCCTCTCATGCAGAATGGAAAACCCCACTTCCTTGCATGAAATGTTGAATGAAAAAACGCCATGGTGGAGGAGAGATACCTTGAGATGAGAACAATACCTCCGATCGCCGCCTCAAGTGCAAGGCCCACGTTCTCCTCATCTAGCCTAAAAGAATGTCGTGCAAACGAGACCACCATAGTCAAATGGTCCGTATCCGTCGTGGGGGTGCACCGGTCTGTTGAAGGTGCGTTGGATCTCATGAGCCAACTTCATCCCCGGGGAGAAATACAAGCCCAGGGAGATTCTTCTAACTTTTTTGTGAATCGGATGCATATAGATATGTTTAGTGTGTTTGTTCACTTATTTCACTTCATATGAAGTTCATATTAAAATAACAAAAAAAACGATTCATGAACAAAGGGAGTATGTAGCTTCCAAAGACTCGTTAGTGGTCACTTCATGCCCTTGTGTCGTCCCCGTCGGCTGAACTGGCACCTATCAGTGACTCAGCTTGACGCATGCAAGCGATTACTTTGAACGATGCCACTAGAGCCGAACCGTCAGAAGCAAGAAGAGAGAGGCAAGTGAGCGGTGGAGGCGAACCCTATTTCTCGCATAGGTCCTAGAATAGGGACCACCTATTTGCCGCATTTTGTGGCAAATAAAGGAGCAACACACACTCGGACCCAACTGGCAGACCCATTAGCAGGCGTAGGACCTAATGCTGTAATGAAGCTTTTTTGGCACTTCGGATCTTTTTTTGCACTGTAGCATGAGTTTATGGACTCTAGCGGGCCGTCTATAGGACCATCCCGATTCACTATAGCAAAGCGGTAAAGTAGTGAATGATTCGTTTTAATTTCAAAAAATTCTTTAGAAAGAGATTTTTTTGTTATTTACACACAAAAAATGAAAACTCAAACATTTTTCAAAATTTGTGAACAAAATTTTAGAAATGGGAACAATTTTTAAACTCTGAACAAATTTGAAAAACACCAACTTTTTTGAAATTCCTGAATATTTTAGAAAATGCAAACATGTTTTGAATTTGTGAGTAATATTCGAAAACAGGAACAATTTGTGGCAGCATGCATTAGTTTGAAATTACAAAAAAAAACTTGAAGCACATGCTGTAAGAACTAATTTTGAAAACAGGAATGATATTTGAAAAGCTCGAACATTGTTCGGAAATTCTTGAACATTTTTCGCAAACACGATTTTTCAGAAACACATTTTTTTAAATTCTAAACAGTTTTCGAAAACGATTTCAAAAAATAAGAACATTTTTAAAATTTTCTAATACATATCTGAATTACCCAAACATTTTTTGAAAAAGGAGAATAAATTTGAAAGAGAACAAAAAATAAAAAATAAAAATGATAATGCTGGAAAAAACAGTAAAATCAGGTTCAGAAAAACCAGTATAACCGGACTCGTACCGTCCAGAAGATTCCCATGACGAATCGTTCCATAACTTGAATGACAAAACTTCCAAAATGTTCCCATTTGCGCTCATTCGTGCAGAGCATCAACAATGTGACGCATTGAGCATCACATTGGTTTCATCTGAAGAATAGGCAGCGGAATGCGCACACCCCTCACGATCTCCCACACAAATATGGGCCTACCCATATATAAGTAATTTCACTTGACTTTATCCCATCAATTTTCAGAAAGTTCTAAGATCTTCCCTGAGTTGGGTTTCTATTTTTATGTCTTTCATTCTTTTGTTTTTCGTTTTCCTTGTTTTTTCTTAAATTGTTTTTGTTTTTCTTTTAGAAAAAACCAGACATGAATCATGAAAAATTTATTAAGTACACAAGCATTTTCTAACACGTGCTATTTTGAAATTTGATAATAGTTTCAAAATTCACAAAGGGTGTTTGAACTATATTGAATTTTTGTAATTCCCAAACACTTTTTGTATCTGTGAACATATTTTTAAATTCGCGATTTTTATATTTTATTATTTGTTTCCAAAATTAAAATATTTTCTACCATTCATGAACATTTTTTGAAATCCAGGAATGTTCTCTTTAATACCGAACAGTTTTGAAATTCAAGATATTGTATAAAATTTGTGAACAGTTTCCGATATCTTCAATTTTTTTCTAAATTTGGAACATTGTTTCAAATTTACGATTTTTTTCAAACTTTGAAACAAACTTGGAAATTCATGAATATTTTTAGGAATTAGTAAACATTTTTCAAGTTCATGAACATTTTCTAAAACTCCATTTCTTTAGAAAAATATGAATATTTTCTTATACCCGGGACCATTTTTGAAATTAGGAATATTTTTGGAAATCCATAAACATTTTTATAATTTGCAAACATTTTCGTAATTTGCGACACTTTTCCTAATTTGTGAGCATTTTTTTAATTGAGAAAAAAATTCAAAATCCCGAAAAAAAATTAGAGAAGCGGAAAAAAACACAAAATGATAAAGAAAAAGGAAGACAAGAAAACTGGGACACCGTTACCCACAATTGGGTCGGCCCAAAAGCAAGCAGAGGGGAAGCGGGGTGCTCGCTGCCTCGCTTTCTACCGCACATGTTGTTGATGTGTAAGTGCCACACATCGGTTTCTTTTTCTGTTGGAAAAGCGGCAGGCTTGGTTACCTAGCGTGCCGCGCGAGGAGGCCCCAAAAAATGACACATCACTCGTGTTGTTCTATGTTGACACGAGAAAAATTTAGAAAGTAAGAAAAAGCGACGTATATCGTTTGTCCCCCAAGGTGGCACGTTGATACGTCTCCAACGTATCTATAATTTTTGATTGCTCCATGCTACTTTATCTACTGTATTGGACTATATTGGACTTTATTTTCCACTTTTATATTATTTTTGGGACTAACCTATTAACCGGAGGCCCAGCCCAGAATTGCTGTTTTTTGCCTATTTCAGTGTTTCGAAGAAACGGGATATCAAACGGAGTCCAAACGGAATGAAACCTTCGGGAACGTGATTTTCTCACCGAACGTGATCCAGGAGACTTGGACCCTGCTCCAAGGAACAAAAGAGGCGGTCACGAGGGTGGGGGACGCCCCCCCCCCTAGGGCGCGCCCCCTGCCTCGTGGCCCCCCTGTTGCTCCATCGACGTACTCCTTCCTCCTATATATACTTACGTATCCCCAAACGATCAGAACAGGAGCCAAAAACCTAATTCCACCACCGCAACCTTTTGTATCCACGAGATCCCATCTTGGGGCCTGTTTCGGAGCTCCGCGGAGGGGGCATCCACCACGGAGGGCTTCTACATCAACACCATAGCCCCTCCGATGAAGTGTGAGTAGTTTATTTCAGACCTTCGGGTCTATAGCTAGTAGCTATATGGCTTCCTCTCTCTTTTTGGATCTCAATACAATGTTCTCCCCCTCTCTCGTGGAGATCTATTCGATGTAATCTTATTTTTGCGGTGTGTTTGTTGAGACCGATGAATTGTGGGTTTATGATCCAGCTTATCTATGAACAATATTTGAATCTTCTCTGAATTCTTTTATGTATGATTGAGTTATCTTTGCAAGTCTCTTCGAATTATCCGTTTGGTTTGGCCAACTAGATTGGTAGTTCTTGCAATGGGAGAAGTGCTTAGCTTTGGGTTCAATCTTGCGGTGTCATTTCCCAGTGACAGAAGGGGTAGCAAGGCACGTATTGTATTGTTGCCATCGAGGATAACAAGATGGGGTTTTTATCATATTGCATGAATTTATCCTCTACATCATGTCATCTTGCTTAAGGCGTTACTCTGTTTTTAACTTAATACTCTAGATGCATGCTGGATAGCGGTCGATGAGTGGAGTAATAGTAGTAGATGCAGAATCGTTTTGATCTACTTGTCTTGGACGTGATGCTTATATACATGATTATACCTAGATATACTCATAACTATGCTCAATTCTGTCAATTGCTCAACAGTAATTTGTTCACCCACCGTAGAATATCTATGCTCTTGAGAGAAGCCACTAGTGAAACCTATGCCCCCCAGGTCTATTCTCATCATATCAATCTCCATTACTTTATTACTTGCTTTGTTTTTACTTTGCCTTTTACTTTTTGCTTTGCATCTCTATACCAAAAATTTTATTTATCATCTCTATCAGATCTCACTCTCGTAAGTGACCGCGAAGGGATTGAAAACCCCGAATCCCGTTGGTTGCGAGGAGCTATCGTTTTGTATAGGTACGAGGGACTTGTGTGGTCTCCTACTGGATTGATACCTTGGTTCTCAAAAACTGAGAGAAATACTTATGCTACTTTGCTGCATCATCCTCTCCTCTTCGAGGAAATCCAATGCAGTGCTCAAGAGGTAGCAAGAAGAATTTCTGGCGCCGTTGCTGGGGAGGCTCACGCAAGACCAAGTCAACCATACCAAGTACCCATCACAATCCCTATCTCTCGCGTTATATTATTTGCCATTTGCCTCTCGTTTTCCTCTCCCCCACTTCACCCTTGCCATTTTATTCGCCCTCTCTTTCCCAATCTCCTCCTCTTTTTCCCGTTGCCTTTTTGTTTTCTCGTGTGTTAGTTTGCTTTCTTATCACGATGGCTCTACCTAGATTTCGTGATCTTCACCTTAAAAGGCTAGAGGAGATCGAAAGAATTGTCAGAAAGTTTATGGTTTTGCAATTTGAGCATAATAATTTCTTTAGAAATTAGCTTAAGGAACAAAAACGTTTTATGAGTTATATGAATAAAGAACTCGATGATATGTCTAAAGAATTTGATGGTATAAGAGCCCAAATTGCTTGTCTTGAAAAGATGACCGCTGAAATTTCGGATATGCAAGCTACCTTAGGCAATAAGATGGCCGCTAAACCGAATTCCTATGAAAACCAAGATGAAGATCTAAAAGTTATTGATGTGTCCCCCATTAAATCTTTGTTTTGCAATATGAATCTTGATGAAACTGAATATGATCTTCCTTTACCTAGAAGGCATTCTAAGAATTCGGAATTTCTAGATCTTGATGATGAAATTGATGAAAGTGGGATTGAAAAAAATAAAAACCTAGATGTTGCTAAACCCACTATTTTGGATCTCAAGGAATTTAATTATGAAAATTGCTCTTTAATTGGTTGTATTTCTTTCTTGCAATCCGTGCTAGATTCTCCTCATGTTTATAGTCAAAATAAGGCCTTTACCGAACACATTGTTGGTGCCTAGATGCAATCTTATGAAGAAAAACTTGACTTGAAAGTTTCTATCCCTAGAAAACTCTATGATGAGTGGGAACCTACTATTAAAATTAAAATTAAAGATTATGAGTTTCATGCTTTGTGTGATTTGGGTGCTAGTGTCTCCACTATTCCCAAAACTTTATGTGATTTGCTAGATTTCCGTGACTTTGATGATTGCTCTCTAAACTTGCATCTTGCGGATTCCACTATTAAAAATCCTACGGGAAGAATTAATGATGTTCTTATTGTTGCAAATAGGAATTATGTGCCCGTAGATTTTATCGTTCTTGATATAGATTGCAATCCTTCATGTCCTATTATTCTTGATAGACCTTTCCTTAGAACGATTGGTGCAATTATTGATATGAAGGAAGGGAATATTAGATTCTAATTTCCCTTGAAGAAGGGCATGGAACACTTCCTAAAAAGAAAGTAAAATTACCATATGAATCTATCATGAGATCCACCTATGGATTGCCTACCAAAGATGGCAATACCTAGATCTATCCTTGCTTTTATGCCTAGCTAGGGGCGTTAAACGATAGCGCTTGTTGGGAGGCAACCCAATTTTATTTTTGTTTTTTGTTTTTGCTTATGTTTAGGAATAAATAATCCATCTAGCCTCTGTTTGGATGTGGTTTTATGTTTTAATTAGTGTTTGTGCCAAGTAGAACCTATAGGATAACCTACGATGATAGTTGATTTGATTCTGCTGAAAAACAGAAACTTTGCACGCACGAATATAATTTTGTTAAATCACAGAAACGTGATTTTATGTGGATTCTTCTTGCTGCTGTTCAATAAACAAATTTTCCAGGACTTCCTATGTTGGTAGGATTTTTAGAGTTCCAGAAGTTTGTGTTAGTTACAGATTGCTACAGACTGTTCTGTTTTTGATAGATTCTGTTTTGCGTGTGTTGTTTGCTTATTTTGATGAATCTATGGCTAGTAAAATAGTTTATAATCCATAGAGAAGTTGGAATACAGTAGGTTTAACACCAATCCTATATACCTAAGAAGTTCATCCCCACTATCTAATCTATCTAAACATGCAAGCTATCCACGTCACACCACATGCCCCACACGTTCCATCTTAGAAAAAAAAAACAAAAATAGTGCGACACAACTTGTGTTTACTTATCAAGTTGTTGTTCCACTACCACTTCTGTTTAGGGGGCAGGGGAAAGGATCAGCCATCCGCCGGTTGTTTGCTTTTCCGTCTTCTATAGTAAATGGGGTAGTCAAAGAGGCACAATGCATGCGTAATACAGGTGCTTGATCTACACATCTCCTTCTCCTCGTATTCATAATAAAGTCGTCTCCACCAGAATCGAGCTCCAAGGTGTGCAGCTGCGCAGCCTCATCACCACCGAGATGGAGATCGATGTTGCGCTTCGACCGTGCACGCCCGCAGCGCCTACCTGGTACCAGCATCATCTTCGCCTAGCCACGACGACGTGCCCCACGCCCGCCATACTCATGCAGCGCCTCCCTGGTGCCCCACACCCGCTTCGCACGGCCATGACGACAAGGCTGGACGGCGCCGCTGCACGTCCGCGCCTCACTACTACCTCGCTACAACTTCGCCCAGCCATGATGCCGTGCCTCGATGGCGCCGCCGCATGCCCACAGCGGCGACAGCGCCTCCCCGGTGCCCCTCACTAGCTTCGCCCGAACAACCATAGTTGATCGTCCGCATTGGCTTCGTCCGTCCGGCGCTACCCTCGGCACCCACCCCACACCGTACGTCCCTTCAGCACCTCCTCCCTTTGCTCTGGTGTGGAGCTTCACGAGGCGAACAGCGTGGCGTATGGTGGGAGAGGAAAAAGAGAGGATCTTTACAGAATTACAGTTCTGCTTGCATTCTTTTCAGTTATCTGCATCAGACATCACTATGGCCGACGGACGTGGTTGTAAGCTATTCTCCTTGCCTATTATTTCGATATGGTACTTCTGCTTAGCTATGCACACAAACATATGCATTTTTATTTTATTTTTTGCTTGCCGAGTTGTTTGCTTGGGATACATTATGAATCGGTGACTAATTGGTTTAATTGTAGGCCCATTCTTGCGTACGTTCAGAAATGATGATAGTGTTGCTGTTCCGGGACAGCATGTTTCAGCCATTGAGAAGTTTTTTATTTATTTCACGGTATATCCCCTACTTGCTCACATTTTCCCTTCTATGTGTAGTAGCTACAAGCACTGCTTTATTGCTTCTTTAGAGTTTCAACCGCAGCTTTTGTTACCAAATTGGGATTTCAGAGGCAACAAATCATCGGGGGAAAAAAAGAGGCAACCAATCAAATATGAACATGTTTATTCAGATTACTGAGGCTTGCTACAATTCATGATTTTTTATCAGTTCTAATCACCACTTCACCATAGAAGCTCTTTACTTTTTGTTCTCACTTACCTTTTGCAATTTTTGTCTAGTGACTAATGGTGTGATGATCTTAACAATGGCTCTCCGGGGGATAATTTAGTATTTAATGTATCGTTTTGGTGAATGCAATATTTATCTTTGTGGACAGTTGGATTTCAAATGAAGCTGAAATTCCTCGAGTTGTGCCCCTCAAAAAAAAATTTCCTCGAGTTGTGTATATCAGTTGAGTGACACACATATATTTGTTTGACAACTAATTAAATCTTCCTCCTTTTCTTTTGTTTTCTCTTTTTGTGAAATCCTTAAATCTTTCTTGAAATACTAAATTGCAAACTTCAAAGATTCAATATTCCATAGTAAAAAAAATCTACAACTATTTATATGCAGATGTTCCCGCCGCAACGCGCGGGGAATCATCTAGTATAAATAAAGAATGAGTTCATTACAGTACCTTAAAGTAGTTTTTTGTTTTCTTTCTCTAATGGAGCTCACGAGATTTCTATTGAGTTTTGTGTTGTGAAGTTTTCAAGTTTTTGGTGAATTCTTTTGATGGATTATGGAAAAAGGAGTGGCAAGAGCCTAAGCTTGGGGATGCCCATGGAACCCCCAAAATAATCCAAGGACACCAAAAAGTCAAAGCTTGGGGATGCCCCGGAAGGCATCCCCTCTTTCGTCTACTTCCATCGGTAATTTACTTGGAGCTATATTTTTATTCACCACATGATATGTGTTTTGCTTAGAGCGTCTTGTATTATTTGCGTCTTTTGCTTGTTAGTTTACCACAATCATCCTTGCTGTACACACCTTTTGAGAGAGCCATACATGAATTGGAATTTGTTAGAATACTCTATGTGATTCACTTATATCTTTTGAGCTTGATAGTTTTGCTCATAGTGCTTTACTTATATCTTTTGAGCGTGATAATTTTTGCTCTAGTACTTCACTTAGATATTTTTGAGCACGATGGTGGATTTGTTTTAAAGAAACTATTGATCTCTCATGCTTCACTTAGATTATTTTGAGAGTCGTTAATAGCATGGTAATTTGCTTAATATTAGTATACTTGGTGTTCAAGATATGTGAAACTTTCTTTTGAGTGAATTGAATACTAAGATAAGTTTGATGCTTGATAATTGTTTTGAGATATGGAGGTGATAATATCAAAGTCATGCTAGTTGAGTAATTGTGAATTTGAGAAATGCCTGTGTTGAAGTTTGCAAGTCCCGTAGCATGCACGTATGGTTAAAGTTGTGTAACAAATTTGAAATATGAAGTGTACCTGGCTTGTGCATCCTTATGAGTGGCGGTCGGGGACGAGCGATGGTCTTTTCCTACCAATCTATCCCCCTAGGAGCATGCGCGTAGTACTTGATTTTTGATGACTTCTAAATTTTTGCAATAAGTATATGAGTTTTTTTGACTAATGTTGAGTCCATGGATTATATGCACTTTTACCTTTCCGCCTTTGCTAGCCTCTTCGGTACCATGCATTTCCCTTTCTCACCTTGAAAGTTGGTGCAAACTTCGCCGGTGCATCCAAACCCCGTGATACGATACGCTCTATCACACATAAACCTCATTATATCTTCCTCAAAACAGCCACCATACGTACCTATCATGGCATTTCCATAGCCATTCCGAGATATATTGCCATGCAACTTCCATCATCATCATCATGACATACATTACTTTTGTCATATTGCCATTGCATGATTATGTAGTTGACATCGTATTTGTGGCAAAGCCACCATGTATTATTTTTCATACATGTCACTCTTGATTCATTGCACCATCCCGGTACACCGCTGGAGGCATTCATATAGAGTCATATCTTGTTCTAAGTTTCGAGTTGTAATCCTTATGTTGTAATCAATAGAAGTGTGATGATCATCATTATTAGAGCATTGCCCAAACAAAAAAAAAGAGAAAAGCCAAAAGAAAAAAAAAGAAAGGCCCAAAAAAAGAAAATAAAAAAAGGGCAATGCTACTATCTCTTTTTCCACACTTGTGCTTCAAAGTAGCACCTAGTTCTTCATGTAGTGAGTCTCATATATTGTGCTTCAAAGTAGCACCTTGTTCTTCATGTAGTGAGTCTCATAAGTTGTCTTTTTATACTAGTGGGAACTTTTCATTATAGAACTTGGCTTGTATATTCCTCCGATGGGCTTCCTCAAATGCCCTAGGTCTTCATGAGCAAGCGAGTTGGATGCACACCCACTAGTTTTCTTTTGTTGAGCATTCATAGCTCTAGTGCATCCGTTGCATGGCAATCCCTACTCCTCATGTTGACATCAATTAATGGGCATCTCCAGAGCCCGTTGATTATCCTCGTCAATGTGGGACTTTCTCCTTTTTTGTCTTCTCCACACAATCCCCATCATCATATTCTATTCCACCCATAGTGCTACATCCATGGCTCACGCTCATATATTGCATGAAGGTTCAAAAAGTTTGAGATTATTTAAGTATGAAACAATTGCTTGGCTTTTCATCGGGGGTATAGAAGTTGGGAACATCTTTGTGTGACGAAAATGAAGTATAGCCTAACTATATGATTATTGTAGGGATGAACTTTCTTTTGCCATGCTATTTTGAGAAGACATGATTGCTTTGATTAGTATGCTTAAAGTATTATTATTTTTTATATCAATATGAACTTTTGTCTTGAATCTTTCGGATCTGAATATTCATGCCACAATTAAGAAGATTTACATTGAAATTATGCCAAAGTATCACTCCGCATCAAAAAAAAATTTATCATTTACCTACTCGAGGACGAGCAGGAATTAAGCTTGGGGATGCCTGATACGTCTCCAATGAATCTATAATTTTTTATTGCTCCATGATACTTTATCTACTGTTTTGGACTATATTGGGCTTTATTTTCCACTTTTATATTATTTTTGGGACTAACCTATTAAACGGAGGCCCAGCCCAGAATTGCTGTTTTTGCCTATTTCAGTGTTTCGAAGAAACAGAATATCAAACGGAGTCCAAATGGAATGAAACCTTCGGGAACGTGATTTTCTCACCGAACGTGATCCAGGAGACTTGGACCCTGCTCCAAGGAACAAAAGAGGCGGTCACAAGGGTGGGGGGCGCCCCCCACCTAGGGCGCGCCCCCTGCCTCGTGGCCCCCCTGTTGCTCCACCAACGTACTCCTTCCTCCTATATATACCTACGTATCCCCAAACGATCAGAACAGAAGCCAAAAACTTAATTCCACCGCTGCAACCTTCTGTATCCACGAAATCCCATCTTGGGACCTGTTCCAGAGCTCCGCCAGAGGGGGCATCCACCACAGAGGGCTTCTACATCAACACCATAGCCCCTCCGATGAAGTGTGAGTAGTTTACTTCAGACCTTCGGGTCCATAGCTAGTAGCTAGATGGCTTCTTCTCTCTTTTTAGATCTCAATACAATGTTCTCCCCCTCTCTCATGGAGATCTATTCGATGCAATCTTCTTTTTGCGGTGTGTTTGTTGAGACCGATGAATTGTGGGTTTATGATCCAGCTTATATATGAACAATATTTGAATCTTCTCTGAATTCTTTTATGTATGATTGAGTTATCTTTGCAAGTCTCTTCGAATTATCTGTTTGGTTTGGCCAACTAGATTGGTAGTTCTTGCAATGGGAGAAGTTCTTAGCTTTGGGTTCAATCTTGCGGTGTCCTTTCCCAGTGACAGAAGGGGCAGCAAGGCACGTATTGTATTGTTGCCATCGAGGATAACAAGATGGGGTTTTTATCATATTGCATGAATTTATCCCTCTATATCATGTCATCTTGCTTAAGGCGTTACTCTGTTTGGATAGCGGTCGATGAGTGGAGTAATAGTAGTAGATGCAGAATCGTTTTGATCTACTTGTCTTGGACGTGATGCCTATATACATGATCATACCTAGATATACTCATAACTATTCTCAATTCTGTCAATTGCTCAACAGTAATTTGTTCACCCACCGTAGAATATCAATGCTCTTGAGAGAAGCCACTAGTGAAACCTATGGCCCCCGGGTCTATTCTCATCATATCAATCTCCATTACTTTATTACTTGCTTTGTTTTTACTTTGCCTTTTACTTTTTGCTTTGCATCTCTATACCAAAAATACCAAAAATATTATTTATCATCTCTATCAAATCTCACTCTCATAAGTGACCGTGAAGGGATTGACAACCCCTAATCGCGTTGGTTGCGAGGAGCTATCGTTTTGTGTAGGTACGAGGGACTTGTGTGTGGTCTCCTACTGGATTGATACCTTGGTTCTCAAAAACTGAAGGAAATACTTACGCTACTTTGCTGCATCATCCTCTCCTCTTTGGAGAAATGCAACGCAGTGCTCAAGAGGTATCACACGTTTCCTATCGAAATCATCTAGCTTATTGTGAGAGAAGCTCCGGTTTGCGAGAAGGTTATACCCAAACCTTCCCCAAATGGGAAAATATTTTTATCGTGGCATGTCGATGCCGTTCCTTGATATCATGTCAAGTTTCATGAATTTCATCCGAGTTTTCGATTTACTGGAATTTTAAAACCATATATCTCAATATTAGCAGCCGAGCGACAGTGTCAAGGTGCTTGACATACATTCTCATTTCTTGCATGTAAGCTAAGCTTGCAACCAAGGACAAACATTTGATTTTTTGCAACCCGTTTTTATGGACTGGAGCATGTGCTTCAATTTTAAATTGTTCATCTAAAATGGCATAAAATTTCCAAACGAACCCTGAATAATTCCAGTTTTTATACGACACACATAGAGTTGCATGTTCACTGCAGATAAAAGGTCTACCATTTCAAACGCCGTCCATTGCCGCGGCGACCCCATTATGTAATTCAAATCAAAATAAAAAATCAAGTATATCTCACACAGTTTATTATCACCAACTGTACGAGATGCAGTACAAAATATCCTGGAGCACCGTCGGTGTATAGTATGCCCATGGCTTATGCGAGAAGGTGTGTCAGCTACAGTCCATAGTCGGCGTGTCAAGCACACTAGCTCGCTCCCCAAATACTACCACCTCTGCATCCCTCGCAATCTAAAAAATATCTGCTCGCTCTTGATCCAAATTTTCAGTAGCCCTGCCTTGTTACTCCCGCCTAGTAAAAATTTTAGTTGCCGCGGTATTTCCTCAAACACAACCTTAACCCCCCCCCCCCCCTCCACACACACCACACACTCCCCAAAACCTCCGCTCACCGACACACACCACCCTCGTAACCATTGGTAGGTCGCCACCATCGCTGTTGCCTCCATCCTCAACCTAAATGTGTGCCGGGGAGCTCAAGGAGCCAATGGCCCAAGAGAGGTTTATCGAGGCCTCTTCGCCCGACGCCGGCCAGGTGGCCGCCGAGGTGTCCCCGTCGTCCTCTGTGGGCTCTTGATCGATCCGCCGTCGCCGGTCACTCGATCCGCCCGCCGCGCCCCTACGCCGGCTTGAGGACTTCCCCGTCCTCCCTCGGACCCGACAGCTGACGAGGTCCTACCTCGGGGTCCGACAGCGGCGGTGGGGGACGTGGGTCGCCGAGATTACAGATCGGGAGACCCCACACCCGCCAGTGGCTCGGTAGCTTCCACACGGCAGAGCTCGCGGCCATGGAGTACGGTCGCTGGCAGGTCTGCTACCACGGCGCGGCGGCTAGGCTCAATTTCCCCTTCGGCACATCCGGTCCACCTCATTTCACCGGAGCCAGGGGTGATGAGCTCAGCTATGGAGCGGGAGGACCACGAGGCGTGGGAGTGCCTCGAGGCAGAGGCCGCCGCCGAGGCCCACATGCAAGAGCTCCGCCGGTAGCACCCAGAGCTCGTGGAGGCTGAGCGGGCGATATTCGCTGGCGCTGAGGGCGGCGAGGTTATCGCGCTCTCCTCCGATGATGAGGCCGAGGTGGCGAGGATGACGGCATGGAGGGTGGCGAGGTTATCGCGCTCTCCTCCGATGACGAGGTCAAATGCGGCGAGGACGGCGACACGGAGGACGTCGAGGTGGGAGGCGAGGACGAGGAGATCGACATCGACGAGTGGAGGAGTGCCTTCCCCAACGACCCCGATGACGGCACTGGCCCGGACCCGGCTCTTGGCACACCGTACCTGACAAGGAAGGATTGGCTCGACCTCTACTTTGACCGAAAGTAGTTCAGCTTAGTTTAAATTTATGTTTTATGTTCGGTTATGCAAAACTATCTATGTTTATGTTTGAATGCATGCTACTTTCGGTTGAACCTGCTTTGAACTTGATCAAATTGAAGTTTACAACATTAAGTTTGGGGGATTGACTAGAAACGGCCAAGAATTGTTGGAGTATATATATATCCACTAAGGGTTTTAGTCCTTTAACTTTTAAAGGATCAGCTAGAGATGGCCTTATGCCTTGTTTATTTCAGTTCTTCACAATGTGATGCTCTATATGTGCAACTATTTGCCGTGCAATTCAATTTCATTAATAACAGTTTCAACAGTACCACTATGAATTACGATATTTGGTTGCTGCTAAGGATATTGCAGTTAACATGTCTTATCGTTTTTAACAATAACTAGTGTACTTTAGACCTGCACAATACCAGTTTGAATGACTATTTGCTTGTTTATAAATGTTATGCCTGATGCAGTTAACACACCTTCCCACTTCTTGTTTTGCTTAACTAGCGTGCTTAAGCTTGCACACTGAAGCTATCATTTGTAGATTATGTTGTCTACCAAGAATATATTTGGTTGATGTTTAGCATGGTGTGCTTAACATGCCTTTATATGTACTCATACAGGACAACATTGAGAACAGTGTTGTTTTCCATCGAGGTTAGTTTCATCGCATTGCTTATATGTACTCACTGTTCAGGATCTCGGTAGCTGGTATCATATAGCCTGGGGGCTGATAAGGGATTAATCGTCGAATCAGACATTTCACTAAATATATTTGTAACCCATTTATCAGTAGGTTAACTAAGGCCATATTTAATATATCTGAGGCTACATAGCAACATGCATTGTACGGAATGACTAAATATGCAATCCCAGACTACATAGCAACAAGGAAGAGTGTTACCTTAATATTCGTGTTACCTTAATGTTCTGATGATGTCTAGATATACATGTATAAAATCTTATATAATGGGATGGAGGGAGTGTTGTACTACATCATTTTGCAATTGTTTTTTAGCTTCTAATATTAACTTGGTGCTTTTACGTACACATGTCATTGCCAAAGATCCCCACTTCGACCCTTTCTGAGTATGGGGCAATGAGATATTTATTAACCAACATCAAGTGAGGAAACTGATAAAGATTGTTATTAAAATAGGTCAAAAGATGTCAATCGAACTATTTGTTTACATTACACTTTATGCAAGACAACAGTGAACTGTGGGATGGTAAGTAAGAACCCTGTAGCCTTCTTTTTTATGCATGTAATGAGTTGTGTTAGATAACAATGTTTAAATCTTTTTTCCTTTGCAGTGGATCCTGAAGTAGTTTACTAAAGATTACCTCTCGAACTACATGATTGGCGGCCGACCATCACAAGGGGTTGGACTAGAGTCGTGCGTGCCTTCTGCATCCAAGAGAGCAAAATAGGGCCATTCCGCTTCACCTTATTCAGCAACCAGAATGTCTGTCGCCTCTTTCTTTACCATCTGTAATAGTACAAGTATAGATCCCTGGTTCATCATTCTTTATTTGGTGCTTATGTAATTCTTAAACATATGTACCTGAATTGAATAATGCATTGGTTGTTTGAACCTAATGGATATGAAGAAAGCTATAGCCTCAAGTTTAAATTAGGTACAATTTTAAATAACAGCAATTAAATTAGGGCGCAATTATGGTGTGCAGGTCATTACGGCGCATACAGTTAATAAAGCACAGCGTGTGCGATGTACATCATAATCCGACACGGTTCGCGGAGTGGAAACGTGTGTAACAATGCACATAGTTGTTGTTTGCAAAGCGTGTGTGATGTCAGACACTATCACATACGGTGCGAGAAAACTAAATGTGTGTGAATATCTACCTATCGTACACGGTTTATAATCATGAACTTTTTGTGATGTGCCAGGCATTGTAAACGTACAACCAGTTTGGTACGTGCCTAGAAAACTCCCGTGCCTGGAATCTGCCTGTTTTTTGGTAAAACCACAAAACTCCGATTGCGATGGCAATGTGAGCACAAACAAGTAGCAAAGATGAAGCGTTTCAGATATTCAAGACATCAGAAAACAGTTATATAGGGGCAACGGTATGCATCAAGTCTCCCTATCCCCGACGGTTTCTAAGTCGTGTGGGAAGGACCCCCCCTATCACCCACACTCACTTGACGATGGTTCCAAATGCCGTCGTGAAAAGGGGTTAAAAACCGTTTATATAGCACCTCGCTGTACCAGTGTAAGTATTTCCCTCAGTTAGAGAACCAAGGTATCAATCCAATAGGAGGTACATGTCATGGAACGCGGTAATTTCAAAAAAATTCCTACGATCACGGAAGATCTATCTAGGTGATGCATAGCAATGAGAGGGGAGAGTGTGTCCACGTGCCCTCGTTAGACCGAAAGCGGAAGCGTTTCAATAACGCGGTTGATGTAGTTGAACTTCTTCGCGATCCAGCTGATCAAGTACCGAACGCACGTCACCTTCGCGTTCAGCACACGTTCAGCTCAATGACGTCCCTCGTGATGTTGATCCAGTTGAGGACGAGGGTGAGTTCCGTCAACATGACGATGTGGCGATGGTGATGATGATGTTACTGGTGCACTACGATGGTATGATCGAGGTGTGTAACTATGGAGGGGTCACCGCACGCGGTTGGGAGAGAAACTTGTGTCTAGGGTGCCCCCTGCCCCCGTATATAAAGGAGCAAGGGGGAGGCCGGCCCACCCCTAGGGCGCGCCCCAAGAGGGGAGTCCTACTAGGACTACTAGACCCAGTAGGATTCCACCAAGAGGGGGAGAGGGGAAAGGAAGGAGACGGAAAGGGCGTAGGAAAGGGAGGCGCCCCCCCTTCCCTAGTCCAATTTGGACCCAAGGGGGAGGGGGCACGTGGCCTCCTCTGGCCACCCCTCTCTCTCTCTCTCTTTCCACCAAGGCCCAATGTGGCCCATTAGTTCCCTGTGGGGTTCCGGTAACCCCTCTGGCACTCCGGTTTTACCCGGAACACTTCCAGTGTCCGAATATAGCCGTTCAATATATCAATCTTTATGTCTCGACCATTTCGAGAATCCTCGTCACATCCATGATCTCATTCGGGACTCCGAACAAACTCCGGTCATCCAAAACACATAACTCATAATACATATGGTCATCAAACATTAAGCGTGCGGACCCTACGGGTTCGAGAACTATGTAGACATGACCGAGACACATCTCCAATCAATAACCAATAGTGGAACTTGGATGCTCATATTGGCTCCTACATATTCTACGAAGATCTTTATCGGTCAAACCGCATAACAACATACGTTGCTCCCTTTGTCATCGGTATGTTACTTGCCTGAGATTCGATCGTCAGTATCATCATACCTAGTTCAATCTCGTTACCGGCAAGTCTCTTTACTCGTTCCGTAACACTTCATCCCACAACTAACTCATTAGTCACAATGCTTGCAAGGCTTATAGTGATGAGTATTACCGAGAGGGCCCAGAGATACCTCTCCGAAACACGGAGTGACAAATCCTAATCTCGATCAATGCCAACTCAACAAACACCTTCGGAGACACCTATAGAGCATCTTTATAATCACACTTTTACGTTGTGATGTTTGATAGCACACAAGGTGTTCCTCCAGTATTCGGGAGTTGCATAATCTCATAGTCTTAGGAACATGTATAAGTCATGAAGAAAGCAGTAGCAATGAAACTGTAACGATCATAATGCTAAGATAATGGATGGGTCATGTCCATCACATCATTCTCCTAATGATGTAATCGCATTTATCAAATGACAACACATGTCTATGTTTAGGAAACATAACCATCTTTGATTAACGATAGTCAAGTAGAGGCATACTAGGGACACTATGTTTTGTCTATGTATTCACACATGTACTATGTTTCCAGTTAATACAATTCTAGCATGAATAATAAAAATTTATCATGAAATAAGGAAATAAATAATAAATTTATTATTGCCTCTAGGGCATATTTCCTTCAGTACAAGCAAGTCCCCAATCTGTGCATGTACACAAACAATCAAACTCTTGCACCCAACGCGATAGAGGGGTTGTCAATCCCCTCACGGTCAATTGCAAGGATGAGATCTGATAGAGATAGATAGAGAAGATTACTAAAACGTAAAA
This sequence comes from Triticum aestivum, assembly GCF_018294505.1. Taxonomy (NCBI): domain Eukaryota; kingdom Viridiplantae; phylum Streptophyta; class Magnoliopsida; order Poales; family Poaceae; genus Triticum; species Triticum aestivum. The sequence goes on from NC_057804.1 coordinate 622,894,738, forward strand.
TAAAGTAAATATAAATAGTCTTCAACAAGTTATTTTTGGGTTTTTTGGTTTATAGATCTGAAAATATATGATGGAAAATAGATCCGGGGGCCATATGTTTCACTAGAGGCTTCTCTCTTGAAAGAAAACAACACGGTGGGTGAACAAATTATTGTCGAGCAATTGATAGAAAAGCGCAAAGTTATGACAATATCCAAGGCAATGATTATGAATGTAGGCATCACATCTGTGTCAAGTAGGCTGAAACGATTATGCATCTACTACTATTACTCATCATATCGACCGACTCCTGCCTGCATCTAGAGTATTAACTTCATAAGAACAGAGTAACGCCTTAAGTAAGATGACATGATGTAGAGGGATAAACTCAAGCAATATGATGAAAACCCCGTCTTGTTGCCCTTGATGGCAACAATGCAATACGTGCCTCACTACCCCTACTATGTCACTGGGTGAGGACACTACAAGATTGAACCCAAAACTAAGCACCTCTCCAATTACAAGAAAAACCAATCTAGTTGGCCAAACCAAACCGATAATTCAAAGAGAAATACAAAGATATTAAATCATGCAAAAAAGAGTTCAGAGAAGGCTCAAATAATATTCATAGATAATCAGATCATAAATCCACAGTTCATCGGATCTCGACAAACACACCGCAAAAGAATATTACATCAGATAGAACTCCAAGAACATTGAGGAGAACATTGTATTGAAGATCAAAGAGAGAGAAGGAGCCATCTATTTACTAGCTATGGACCCGTAGGTCTGTGGTAAACTACTCACGCTTCATTGGAAGGGCAATAGGGTTTATATAGATGCCCTCCGTGATCGATTCCCCCTCTGGCAGATGGCCGGAAAAGGCCCCAATATGGGATCTCACGAGAACAGAAGCCTACAGCGGCGGAAAAGTATTTGTGTGGACGCTTTTGTTGGTTTGGGAATATTTGGGAATTTATAGGCCAAATATTAGGGTTGGAGGAGCCTCGAGGGGCCCACAAGCCAGGGGCGTCCCTCTAGGGCGCGCCTCATAGGCTTGTCGCCTCCTCAGGACTGTTCTAACTTCGTCTCCAAGTCCTTCTGGTGTCTTTTGGTCCAAGAAAAATCATCGCAAAAGTTTCATTTCGTTTGGACTTCGTTTGATATTCCTTTTCTATAAAGCTCAAAAACAAGGAAAAACAGGAACTGGCACTGGGCTCTAGGTTAATAAGTTAGTCCCAAAAATAATATGAAATAACATATTAATGCATATAAAACATCCAAAACAGATAATATAATAGCATGACACAATCAAAAATTATAGATACGTTGGAGACGCATCACTAACCTATTGACATAGTGCCCAGTGCTAGTTGTCGTTTTTGCTTGTTCTTTACTTCAGAGAATATCAGTACCAAACGAAGTCCAAACGCAGTGAAACTTTTTGGTGATTTTTTTACCAGAAGACAACTTGGGAGCCAAGGAAGCACCTGGAGGAGCCCACGATACACCAGGGCGTGCCAGAGTCCACTGGCGCGCCCTGAGTATCGTGGCACCCACGGAGGTCCTCTCCACCGCATCTTCGTTCTATAAGTACTCAAAAATTCCAGAAACACTAAAGGTGCGTTCAAAACACAATTCTAGCTGCCTCGACTTCCAAAACCACGAGACTAACACCATCACGAGGGGGTTTATCATCCTCATTGGTGCCTCTCTGATGATGCGCGAGTAGTCCACCGTAGACCTACGGGTCCATCGACAGTAGCTAGATGCCTTCTTCTCTCTTTTTTATTTGTCAATACAACGGTCTCTTGGAGATCTATTTGATTTAATGACTTTTTTTTGTTGGGATCCTATGAAGTTTGAGTTTATGATCAGCTCTACATCCATGAATATTATTTGAGTCTATTTTGATATCTTATCTGCATGATTATTTATAACCTCATATTTCTTATTTGAATCTTTGGTTTAGATAAGCCAACTAGATCGATTTTTCTTGCCATGGGAAGAGGTGCTTTGTGATGGGTTCGATCTTACGGTGTCCTCACCCAATGACAAAAGGGGTAGCGAGGCACGGATGTATCGTTGCTATTAAGGATAACAAGATGTGGTCTATTCCTACATCAATAGATCTTGTCTACATCATGTCATCGTTCTTATTACATTATTCTTCGTTTCTCCAGGAACTTAATACACTAGATGCATGTTGGATAGCAGCCGATGTGTGGAGTAATAGTAGTAGATGCGGAATCGTTTCGGTCTACTAATCTTGGAGGTGATGCCTATATATTGATCATTGCCTTGGATATCCTCGTAATTATTTGTTCTTCTATCAATTGCCCAATAGTAATTTATTTACCCATCGTGCGCTATTTTCTTGAGAGAAGCCACTAGTGAAATCTATGGCTCTCGGGTCTATCTTTTATCATATTGCTTTCCGATCTATCTTTTACCGCATTTGTTTTCAGATCTATTATTCCCAACACCCAAAAATACCTTGCTGCACTTTTTATTTGCATCTTTTATTCTGTGTTCTTGTGCGATCTATTTATCCAATATCATACAAACCAATCTATGTTTTTACCGTGGAGAGATTGACAACCTCTCTTACGCGTCGGGTAGCAAGTATTTGTTCTTTGTGTGGAGGTACCATTTACGTAGTGTTGCTTGGTTCTCCTACTGGATTGATACCTTGGTTTAATAACTAAGGGAAATACTTACTGTAGCTGTGCTGCATCATCCCTTCCTACTGACGCAGTCTCAAGCCACTTCAGGGAGCACGGCGGCACGGGCATGGATGACACTGCGTCGTACCGCCCCTCGAGTGCCTACGACCGGGCCATCCAACATCGACGCGCGTGTAACCGCGCCATGCAGACAGAGAAAGAAGGCAGGTACGCAGAGGAGATCGAAGAGTCGGTGGCTAGCGCATCCATGTCCACGTCCGCTGGCAACTTTGAGGGAAATTATAATATGGGAGGCCACCGCCGCTTGGGTCCTAGTAAGGCCACCGCCGACGAGTCGCCGACTTGTGCATCCAGTGACGTGCCCGGTTTCTTCTTTATCTTAGAACACCCTGGCCTGGGCGTCCACGGAAGCACCCTTCCCCTCCGGCAGAAGCACCCTCTTCGCCACACTCCGATGAGCGGCGCAGCCAGACATAGGGACGATACATGGGAAGAATATGCTTCTGGGACTCCCGGCAGTCCGTGACGAAGGGATCCGCTGCGGCCGGCCATAGACTAGTGTAGTGTATCCGTGTCGTGGGAGTGGAGCTCTGCGTGACCATACATGCACATAGTTTTAACTTTTTAGTTAAAATGTTTCGAAAATGTAACCTTTTGCATCTGGTTTGTACAACTCCGCCATGTTTGTATGAAATCTGGTCTAGTTCGCATGAAATCCGGCCGTGTTTGCACGAATTTCGTCCAATTAGTTTGAGTTATGATGAAAATGTATGCAGCTAGCATTGAATGGCTGCCTCCCACATCCATGTCCGCGGACTGGTCCCCCCTGTCCGTGGACGGATGCGGGAGGTTTTTTGCAAGTAGCCATTGGAGAATATGCCCTTAGGACCCTTCAAAGTGCTCCATCACATGGGCGAGGTGGCCTATAAGTTGAAGCTACCGTACCACAACAAGATTCACCCAGTCATCCATGCCTCTCGGTTTAAAAAACATATCCCTCCTTTGTCCAAGGTAACACTTCTGTCGTGCTTCAACAGATTCTGAGAGCATCTCCAACAGGCGCGTTATCTTAGCCACACGCTGTAAAAAACGAGTATTTTGCGCACGCGACTGAAACGGCGCTCTAGTAGATGCGCTAAAATCACGCGCACTGGGGAAAATGGCATCACACACGGCTTATTTGATGCACTCGCTCCCGCGCACTGGACATGGCAATCGTGCCGTGAATCTCATCAGCCGCCAGATTTGAAACCTCCAGGCGCTAGCAGCGCCGCCCGCACCTTCCCCATTTTCTCCGGCGACCCGTCGACGCTTCCCGCGCCTATCCCCGCAGGTCGCCGCTGCTTACTCCACCTTCTCTCCTCGCCGTCGCCCTTCGAGCGCACCGTTCCTCCGACGAACAGCGCCCGACGGCCGTTGGCGCCCACAAGGTGTTTGACAAAACACTTGCAAGGCATCTATTGCTCCAACTTCATATTTGTAGATGAATTTGGTGCATGTTGTTTGTAGTTTTAAATTAGTTTAAATTCAACTTTGTAGACGAATTTGTCCTAGGATTCTTCCGACAAAGAATTTCATATTCAAGAGGAGGAGGACCTCGCAATTATCCTAGCTATGCACATCAATAAAAAGCCGAAGCACGGTGGTTCGGTTACCGGTCGTCAGAAATTGTGGAGGGATAGGATCGATGCCCACAACAGATTGATGAGAAACTATTTTGTGGAGAATCCCACATACCCCGAGTCCTACTTTCGATGTCAATTTAGGATGAGCATCGAATTGTCAAAACACAATGTTGAGAATACGGCGAGCCATGATCGGGTTTTTTAGTAAAGGAGGAATGTCGTCGGAGAAGTCGGGCATAACACCTTTCAAAAGGTGTTCGCTGCTTTGTGTATGTTGGCATACGTATTTCGCCGGATCTAGTTGATGAGCACTTGGCCATGGGTCAGAGTCAAGCCATCATGTGTGCCAAGCGCTTCGCAGTCGGAATTGTGCAAGTGTTTGGTCCGGAATATTTGAGAGCTCCCAATGCTGAGGACACCGCAAGCCTTTTGCAGATGAACAAACCTCATGGGTTCCCAGGTATGCTTGGCTCAATAGATTGCATGCATTGAAGTTGGAATAACTGTCCTAAGGCATGGCATGGACAATTCCACAGGCAGAAAAAGGGTTTCACTATAATCCTTGAAGTGGTGATCGACCAGGAGACTTGGATTTGACATGCTTTTTTTGGAATGCCAGGATCTTTTGAATGACATAACCGTTCTTAATGGGTCATCACTCATGAATAACATTGCAAATGGTGAAACTACACCGGTGGAATTTGTAGCAAATGGTCATACATACAACTATGACTACTATCTTATGGATGGCATCCACCCAAGGTGGCAAACATTTGTGAAGCCGTTGACGGCACCACAAGGTAAGAAAAATCTTGATTTCCACAATGCTAAGGCGGCGGCTAGAAAAGATGTAGAGGGAGCTTTTGGAATTTTGCAAACTCAATTTGCTATTTTTAGAGGAACGACTAGATTTTGGGATCAAAATATCCTTTGGTACATCATGAACGCTTGTGTGATCATGAATAATATGATCATCGAGAATGAGTGTGGGCAAGATTTAGACTATTATCAGTATGAGTTGTTGGGACGTCCCGTGCAAGTGCGGAGGAGGGCTGCAAGGGTGGCCCGATTTATTGCCTCCTATCCTACCATTCCACGCGACGAAACGCATGATGATCTTCAAAAGGATCTAATCGAGGAGTGGTGGGCATGGAATGGGCAACAAAAATACTTTGGTGTTGCATGTTTGTTGTTGTATTGTTAAACTATTTGTTGTATTGGAAGATAAACTATTTGTTTGAGTATAATAATAATTGAACTATTTATTGTTGATTTATTTTGCGTGTGTTTGATCTTCTTGGTTATATGTTGAGTGAGAAATGTTGCTTGTGCTGGCCGGGCGCTGTAATTTTAACGCCCTGCTGGAGCGTTACCTGTGACGTGAAATATAGCGCCTCTGCTAAAGCAGAACACCTGCCCAGCGAGCGAAAATGCCATTTAGACGCTGTAAAAAATAAATTAACGTGCCGCGCAAACACGCGTCTGCTGGAGATGCTCTGAGTTTACACTTCTGCCCGAGCGTCTTGTACATCATTCCACTACATCAACTAGGGATGCTCCTGTCCATCGGGTCCTGGGGAAATGGCTAGCTGGGAGGTCCAGTCCAGGACGAGGTTTGTCAACGATTTACGTTACATCCTTCTCTGGGACATGTCGGCTAACAAGAAGTGGGGAATGAGGTGTGACGTCAGACACCCAGGAGCCCGGGGTCCTCTGACCGAGCTGGCACGGTGTGCCCCTGTACCGCACCGCGCGCCATTGCCCCAGTCGTGGACGCAACCCCCTGGGTAAAACTCCGGCGAGCACACCGTATGGTTCGCCGGAATCCGGTCCAAAACCCCAGCGAAAAACCAGGGAAAGGCACAATATGACCAATATCGATGAATTCGCCCTCGCGCAAGGATCGGGCATCGACCGTACGCCCCTTGGAGTCGAGGAGGACGAGCCAAAGAGCATCCCAGCGAAGGATGAGCTCGCCGACGGTGAACACGGCGGTGCGAGCAACGGGGAGGTCATTGCGAACGTCGCCCGCCATCACGGTGCTCCTACCAGGACACGCTTTGTCAAGGATTTAGGGTACATGCTTCTCTGGGACATGTCGGCTCACAAGAAGTGGGGAATGAGGTGTGACGTCGAAGGCGCCTTCACCTACCACGCGTTCGACCGCGGCTGCCCCTGCGACGCCAGACGAGTGGTTCTTCGCTGCAGTAGGTGAAATCGATCAGATCAAAAATGATAAGCGAGCGGGTGTGTTGCGTTGCCTGTTGTTCCCCTCGGTCCGCCTCCCTTATTACACCCTTGATCTCAGCAGCAAACCAAAAGTGCCTAGTTCTTGCGAGATGGAGTCACAGACATTCAGTAAACTTGTTGCTCTGTTATTCCTTTCCGCCGGAGTTGCCACCAAACGAATAATCCATCATCTCTCTCCACTAGGCACTAGCAATCCCGAAGAGTCAATTGCGTTGAGTCGCACGAAACAAGGCAACCCAAATTGTGAAGAACCACTGTGCAGCGTGCTGGAGAGGCCTCCACTAGCAATCCATGGCCAAATCCGGGCAGAGCTTGGCGCCGCGTCCACGCAACAATTGCCCAATCTCCCTATAAACCGCCGTCCGGCCTATCTTGATCGGCGCACTTGGCATTCCTCCACCACCACGACCACGACCAGATGGCGCCACCGCGAGCGCACCTCCTCCTCTTCCTCCTCGCCGCCGCCGCTGGCGCCGCCGCGGTGACCGCGGACGGGGTCGACCCCGGCGCCGGCCTCCCCCTTCTCGCGTTCCCAGCACCTCCTCCGCCGCCGGCGGTTCCCGCGCCGCCGCCCGGCCCGCTCCACACGGTGGCCGTGGCGCTGGCGGCCACCGTGGCGGTTGCCTGTTTCTTCGCCATCATCGCTTGCGCCGTCGTCTGCATCCGCCGCCGCCGCCGAGCGAACGGCCAGGGCGAGCCGCTTCCCTTCTTCCGCTGCGACCTGGAGATGGCGCGCGGCTGACTTCGAGATGTCGACGTCGTGCTAGTGGATAGTGGCTGGCCAGTGAGTGTGTGTGTGGGCGGCGTTATAAGCCCTATATATCGTGTACTCAAATCAAATGGAAAAAGGACACCTTGTTCTCTGATTATTTCTCCCCTTTTTCTATGCTTCTGATCTCGATTCTCGATTCAGTTGTTTGTTGTTCACCATGCTCACAGCGCTGACGGCGCTCGCTGCGTTGTCCACGGAGGTGAGGGCGACCATAGACTCCGATGTGGGGTCGATGCCGCCGTCTTGACGGAGCTACTGCCGTGCGGGGGCAGGGATAGTAATTTCCGATCAGCGAGGTTGCCGTGCCTTGGATCCCTGCCGGCTGCCGCCGTGTGAAGGAGCTGCTGATATCGACGAGATGGGAGTTCCTGATGTAGCCAACAAAAAGGTAACGCCGAATCGTGTGCTATCGATCGTGTTCATGTTACCCACTGCTAAGATCCACGTTCCTTTTTCCGCATTTGGGGAATCGGATTCACGGTGCTTGAGGAGGTGAATGACAGTGATATCCCGATGGCGGAGCCCTGCATTACCCAGACGCAGTGGGGAGTAGAGCGGCAGCAAATGCAGACGGCGGAGCTGAGCGTGGAGGCACAGATCTGTGCGACCCAAGCGGTGGTGGCGGCGGAAAAGAGAAGGTTCACTACTTCACCCCCAATCGTATAAGCAATTCACCGGCAAGATGAACCCTCGAGCTCCTGGGTGGACTCGAAGGCATGTGTCCACTGCCTAATCTGATGGATGGAATTTATTCATGGCTTCTGGTAGAACCAGTTCTATACTACTAAGCATTTGATTGTAAGTTAAATGGGTGTTTTACGTACTATGGCACAACAGGGTACAGATTGGTTGCTTGTTCTTATTGTTGACAGTGGACGATTGTGTTTTGGTGCATGAGATGACAATAGGAATGCTTATTATTTGTCATGACCGTGGAATGAACATGCATGCTCATGTTTTACAGAGTATGGATTGGTGGCGTGCCGCTGTCCGGGAAAGACACCGTGCCCGACGTATCCGGCCTAAAGAAATTAATTACTCCGTATATAGATATTTGATTTTTGATCTTACCCTGAAGGATGCTTCTATACCGCTTGTCAATGATACTCACATGTAGACCATCATACATTTGACTTTGAATTGTGTCTTCGACAGTGTTAAAACTGCTTCTGAGTTACCAAGTTGTGTTTTTTGCAACAAACACAGACCTATCTTGTGTGCAGTCTGGATGCTGCAAACCCCCAACTGGGTGCAACTACACCTACCAGAGTGAGACCGTCTGGACCAAACCTCGGCAACTCTACCAATGACAGCGACTGCAACACGTGGTCGAATGGTGAGAGGGCTCTCTGCTACGACTGCCAGCCATGCAAGGCTGGCATGCGTGCTAACCTGAACAATGGCTGGAAGAAGATCAACACCATCAACGTCATATTCCTCGATGCCGTCTACTCTTTTGGGTGCTGCGGTTTCAGGAACAATAGGAAGGACAACTCGTACCCAGCCTGGAAGTGAGATGCCCGTCAATGCTTAGGTAATTAGACCGATGTTCAGTGTTAATGATTGGTTCATTTTCGTGTGTCAAGCAACACTATCATCTATCCTATAGCTCTGGTGGTGGTTGAACCATCGATAGTTGGTAATGGTATGATTGCTATATTTGCTATGTCGACCTCAAATATATCATATATAGACCAGAAATTCGCTTTGGCACATGGGAGCGTGCACTCCTGCCATCGAAAAATATATTTCAAAGTGTAAAAAAAATTCCAAACAAAAATCTGGCGAATACATCTCGACATTATATATGTGCACGTCAAGTTTCGGAGAAAACCGATATTTTTTGTGGCTTGTGTAAAAAAGACAAAAATATGTCATGTGAAAAGCACTTTTCAACACCGGATTTTGTCTTTTTCACACAGGCCGCATGACTTGTCGGTTTTTTCGCGAAACGACTTTGTGAGCATGTACGATATCGACATGTACGTGCCAAATTTTTGTTTGAATTTTTTTGACATTTAAATATACGTTTAAAACACATTTTAAAAACTAGGAGCGCACGCTCCCATGTGTCAAAACGCCACTCTCGGAGTAGAGGCTCCTATTATCATGGTATGTTTAGAAATTGTCTGTGCTCTTTTATGTCCTTAGGGCATCTCTAACCGATCCCTGAAAATTTAGAGGTGTAAAAGGCTTAGTGGAGTATATATACTCCACTAAGTTTTTGCCGGACCTAGTCGATTCCCTAAACATAATGGAGTGCTTTTCCTGAACTTTGCAATTCTAGTATAAATTGCAACTACGTATTAGCACACATATAGAAACTAAACATAAATTTGAATGTTCAACCAAATTATGAATATAGTTTACAAATAGAATTCAAAGTTTAGATACCGAATTATTCAAATTTAAACACGCCGAATGGTTCAAATATAGCAAATAGCATTTCATAGAACAACTAGGACTCGCTTAGACGTTGTGAATGATGCTCAATAAGATCTTGTTGGAGCTGAGTATGAACTTGATGGTTCTCGGTCTTCCGATGATGCTCAAGAGATGATAGTATCCTATTCATATCATACTCTGGCTCAACTGGAGTCCCGTTGGTGATGTACCAAAAGTTCTCAAGCATATCTCTCTCGTCTTCAATGATCATGTTATGCAATATGATGCAACAAGTCATGATTCACCATAGAACCTTGGAGTTCCAGTACTCGGCGGGGTCGCAAAACAATTGCAAAACGCTTCTGAAGCACACCGAAGGCTCTCTCCACACCTTTCCTTGTAGCTTCTTGACATTGGGCGACATGAGTGTTTTTGTTACCTTTTGGACACTTAATTTTTTTGACCAAGGTGGCCCATGATGGATAGATGCCATCCGCAAGGTAGGAACCCATCGAGTAGTTCTGCCCTGGCCATCCACTTGCTTCACTCTCAGTCATCAGCTTTTGGGTGTCTTCCTCGGTTGGTGCTCTCAAGTACTCCGGGCCAAAGACAGTGATCACTGCTTTGGCGAACCTTTGAACTGCCTCCAAGATTGTGTCTTCGCCAATGCGTACATAGTCATCAATTGCATCAGGAGAACACCCCTATGCCAAGACTCGAACAGCCGCAATGCATTTCATTGGAGGGCTTGCACTGATCTCTCCACATGCATTTCTCCGGAGTTTGAACTAGTCATCATATGTCTCAACGACTTTTGCAATGGTCAGAAAAAGACTTGTGTGCATCCAAAAGCGTCGGGAAAGTACTTCTCTGGATAGGCTGGGTTTGGATCAAAGTAATCTATCATGATCTTGGCATGGCCCTCCACTCTATCACGGTTGATGTGTATGCGGACAAATTTTGATCCTCTCCTCGGTCACCGAACATCATCGTTAAAAATCATGCCTAAAACGGTGTCAAAGGCATCATCGTCTTCTTCCTCTTCGGATGACGATGAGTCCTCCAACGCCATCTCCCTCAACCTCTTTGTCTACAATCCAAACGGTTCGGTTCAATCCAAACGGCTCGATTCAAAGAGAGACCAACAAAAAAACTCAACTAGGCAATTCTTCGAACACTTGGGGTGAGGTGGTGGTGCACAAGCCGGCCGGCATGGTCTAGAACAAACCAGCGAGCGGCAGGTGACCTGTAGCGGTGCGCAAGCAACGTGAGATGCGGTGGCCGCTATAAAAAGAAGAAACTTTAAAGAAACCGGACGAATCAACAACAGCGACGACATTTCAACTTGATTCGGCGGAGGGCAAGGGATGGAACGAGGTAGCGGCGGGGCCGGCGGGAGGCGCGCTAGCGAAGATGGAGCTGCGGGGCTGATGCGAGAGAGAGGGCACAGTGTTTTACTCGGCCGCTAGACGATGGAGTAAAAATAGGGAACCTTTTAGGGCCGGAGTTAAAATATACTCCACTAACAGCTGATTGGGGATCGACTAGATGCCGGAATTTTACTCCACTAACCGGTTATAGGGGATCGGTTAGAAATGTACTTAGCAAATACCTGCTCTAGTAGTCTGCATTTAACCCCAGAGATCACTGTCAACTATACTGGATCCTCAAAAAGGTACAAACACATAACTTACACTCATTTTACTGGCCATAGGTGCTTGCTTTGATCTGCATCTATGTAAAAAAATTCTTGCTGCATGAGAGTTGTCTTATGAATGTGTGCCTCCACAAGTGAATACAACTTGAAGTTCTTTTTTAGCCTTGCTCCTCTTTTCACCTATCAACATCCATGTGTCATATGCACCTCGGAAAATATTGATGTGTGTGTTTTAAGACTGGATGGTGGCATATGTTAACATGGAAAGTGCATGGCAAAGTCTTCCTGCTATTACATGTTGAAGCGCCGGTGTAGAATTTATATGTACTCCTATAATTTATCAGAAGGTAATGCACAACACCCAAATCCCCTCGATCGACTTCGATTTAGTCATATGTGCTAAAGAAAACTCTACCTTCCTCAAGAGGCCGGGAAGACATATATGCAAAAGCAATAAAAATCAGTATATTCATAGCTTACTCAATGGCTTAGGTTAATTTACAAGCTGATTGATTGATATAGATAGTCTCCTTGAACTAGTGATTGACAACGTAGCTTATGTGCTCAACTGATATTTTTGTTGGGATTTCTACATGTTGTCAATCATTGCTCATGCTGCCTATGAAGGTACTGTCTATTTCTGCATAAATTACAGGGGTTTCATTTTTTATCATAGTTGCAGGGCATTTTGATTTTCCACTTATAAGCTCATCTTTGTCTCCCTTGGTCCCTCAACCTGCAATTCAATCTGTTGCAGTGTCACACCCCGGTGAAATTGTTGAGGATAAGGCTATATATACTTGTGCAGCACTTGACATGCTAGATATTGCGATTGGCAGGGTTGAGCAGTGGATTTCAATGGGTTGAATGTCTTGGTTCTAGTGGGGATATCTATTCTATCTGAGAATATTACTCCCTCCATTCATATATATAAGATGTTCTAATGTTTTTCTGAATCGGATGTATATAGGCACATTTTCTCCATTTTAGTGTGTTTGTTCACTCATTTCAGTCCGTGTAAAGTCCATATTAATATATTCAAAACATATTTGTAAATGAAGGGAGTATCACGGTTTTGATGGGGATATCTATTATACTGTTGGGGAACGTTGCATGGAAAACAAAAAAAAATCTACGCACATGTAAGATCTATCCATGAAGATGCATAGCTACGAGAGGGGAAGAGCATCTACGTACCCTTGTAGATCGCTAAGCGGATGCGTTTGTCACTCGGTTGATGTAGTCGTACTCTTCGTGATCCGATCACGATCCAACCGATCTAGTGCCGAACGGACGGCACCTCCGAGTTTAGCACACATGTGGCTCGATAACGTCTCCTTCTTCTTGATCCAGCAAGCGGGAGCGGATAGGTAGATGGGATCACAACTAACACGATGGCATGGTGGTGATGTGGAGCACCGACAGCGCTTCGCTAAGCGTCGTCGGGATGAGGCGGTGGAGCTACGGACTGACCGGAGAGAGAGAGAGAGAGGGGCGCCAAGGGCTTGGTATATCCTCTTGGGGTGCCCCCTCCCCTCTATATATAGGTGGAGGGCATGGGAAACAGCTCCTCCATTCCCTAAAGCGCAACTAAGGGGGAGAGGACTTGGATTCCATGTCCAATCCTATTCCTACTAGGACTCCTTCCTTTTTTGCCTTCCCTAGCCACATGGGCTTTTGAGGACTTGATGCGCCTAGCCCAATAAAGCAAGGGCGCCTCCCGCAGCCCATGCTAGCCCTTGGGTCGTGGTGAACCCACTTTGGAATTCCGGACCCCTCTGGAATCCTCTGGAACCTTCTTGAAGCTTCCCAGTACAATACCAAAAAAACTGCACCTTTTTCGGAACCCAAAATATGACTTCCCATATAAAAATCTTTACCTTTCAACCATTCTGAGACTCCTTGTGACGTCCGGGATCTCATCCGGGACTCCGAACAACATTTGATTACCATTCATCAAATATCCCAATACTACTCTAGCGTCAACGAACGTTAAGCGTGCGACCCTACGGGTTTGGGAATTATGCAGTCATGACAGAGACATCTCTCTGGTCAATAATCAATAGCTGGACCTGGATGCCCATATTGATTCCTACATATTCCACGAAGATCTTCTATCGGTCGAACCTTTATGACAACATACGTAATTCTCTTTGTCTATCTACTTGCCCGAGACTTGATCGTTGGTATCTTCAATCTTCATACCTAGTTCAATCTCATTACCGGCAAGTCTCTTTACTCGTTCCGTAATACATCATGTCATAACTAACTCCTTAGTCATTTTCTTGCAAGCTTATGATGTGTATTGCCGGGAGGGCCTAGAGATACCTCTCCGATACTCTGAGTGACAAATCCTAATCTCGATCTATGCCAACTCAACAAACACCTTCAGAGATACCAGTAGAGCATCTTTATGATCACCCAGTTACGTTGTGACGCTTGATAGCACACAAGGTATTCCTCCGGTATCCGGGAGTTGGATAATCTCATAGTCCAAGGAATATGTATTTGTCATCAAGAAAGCAATAGCAATAAACTGAATGATCAATGTGCTAAGCTAACAGATGGGTCTTGTCCATCACATCATAATCCTAATGATGTGATATTGCTATCAAATGACAACACATGTCTATGGTTAGGAAACCTTAACCATCATTGATCAATGAGCTAGTCTAGTAGAGGCTTACTAGGGACACGGTATTTGTTTATGTACTCACACATGTATTTAAGTTTCCGAACAATACAATGCTTGCATGAATAATAAACCTTTATCATGAATAAGAAAATATAAAATAACAACTTTATTATTGCCTCTAGGGCATATTTCCTTCATATACATGAGGATGCATCCTGGAGTGGTCATAAGTTTGAGGATGTTTTATTTGTTCTAGCCGAAGAGCGTGAGCTACTTCTCATATCAATGTGATCACAACCGGCAAAATTATAGGTTGATACGTCCATTTTGTATCATGCTTTTATATCAATATTTATTGCATTATGGGCTGTTATTACACGTTATATCACAATACTTATGCCTTTTCTCTCTTATTTTATAAGGTTTACATGAAGAGGGAGAATGCCGGCAGTTGGAATTCTAGACTTGAAAAGGAGGAGCAAATATTAGAGACATATTCTCCACAACTGCAAAAGTCCTGAAACTTCATAGAGATCTGTATTGGAATAAATAAAAAATATTGGGCAAAGAAAGCACCAGAGGGGGGCCACCAGTCACCCACGAGGGTGGAGGGCGCGCCCTACCCCCGTGGGCGCGCCCCCCCTACCTTGTCGGCCCCCTGGCAGGCCCCCGATGTCCATCTTATGCTATATGGTGTCTTTTTCCCTGAAAATAATCAGGGAGAAGCTTTCAGGACGAAGCGCCGCCGTCTCGAGGTGGAACCCGGGCAGGACCAATCTAGGGCTCAGGCGGAGCTGTTTTGTCGGGGAAACATCCCTCCAGAAGGGGGAAATCATCGCCATCCTCGTCACCATCGATCCTCTCATTGGGAGGGGGTCAATCTACATCAACATCTTCACCAGCACCATCTCCTCTCAAACCCTAGTTCATCTCTTGTATCCGATCTTTTTCTGAAAACCTCAGAATGGTACCTATGAGTTGCTAGTAGTGTTGATTACTCCTTGTAGTTCATGCTAGTTGGTTGATCCAGTGGAAGATTATATTTTCAGATCATTAATGATAATTAATGCTCCTCTAATTATGAACATGAATATGCTTTATGAGTAGTTACGTTTGTTCCCGATGACATGGGAGAAGTCTTGTTATAAGTAATCATGTGAATTTGGTATTCGTTCAATATTTTGATGAGATGTATGTTGTCTCTCCTCTAGTGGTGTTATGTGAACATCGATTACATGACACTTCACCATGATTTGGGCCTAGGGGAAGGCATTGGAAAGTAATAAGTAGATGATGGGTTGCTAGAGTGACAGAAGCTTCAACCCTAGTTTATGCTTTGCTTCGTAAGGGGCTGATTTGGATCCATATGTTTCATGCTATGGTTAGGTTTACCTTAATTATTTTTCCGTAGTTGCGGATGCTTGCGAGAGGGTTTATTCATAAGTGGGAGGCTTGTCCAAGGAAGGGCAGCACCAAAGCACTTGTCCACCCACATATCAAATTATCAAAGTAACGAGCGTGATTCATATGACCATGGTGAAAACTAGCTTGACAATAATTCCCATCTGTCCTCGGGAGGGCTTTGCTTTATATAAGAGTTTGTCCAGGCTTGTCCTTTGCTACAAAAAGGATTGGGCCACCTTGCTGCACCTTGCTTACTTTTGTTACTTGTTACCCATTATGAATTATCTTATCACACAACTATCTGTTACCGATAATTTCAGTGCTTGCAGAGAATACCTTGCAGAAAACTGCTTGTCATTTCCTTCTGCTCCTCGTTGGGTTTGACACTCTTACTTATCGAAAGGACTAAGATAGATCCCCTATACTTGTGGGTCAACAAGACTCTTTTTTGGCGTCGTTGCCGGAGAGTGAAGCGCCTTTCGTAAGTGGAATTTGGTAAGGAAACATTTATATAGTGTGCTGAAATTTACTGTCACTTGTTACTATTGGAAATAATCCTTTGAGGGGCTTGTTCGAGGTATCTTCACCTCGACCAGAATAGCAAAAGTTGCTCCTCAACCTACTGAACCTACTGAAAATATTTACTTTGAAATTCCTTCGGGTATGATAGAGAAACCGCTAGCTAATCCCTATACAGGAGATGGAACATTACATCCCGATATGCACCTAATCTATGTGGATGAAGTTAGTGGATTATTTAAGTTTGTAGGTATGCCCAAGGATGTTGTTAAGAAGAAGGTCTTCCCTTTATCTTTGAAGGGAAAGGCATTGACATGGTAAAGGCTATGTGATGATATTGGATCATGGTACTACAACCGATTGAAATTGGAATTTCATCAGAAGTTTTATCCTATGCATCTGGTTCATCGTGATCGTAATTATATATATAATTTTTGGCCTCGTGAAGGAGAAAGTACCGCTCAGTTTTGTGGAGGCTTAAGTCAATGTTATATTCATGCCCCAATCATGTGCTCTCAAGAGAAATTATTATTAAAAAAATTATGCTCGGGTTTGTCATAATGATCGGTCCATGCTCGATACTTCTTGTACTGGTTCTTTTATGATGAAGACTATTGAATTCAAATGGGATTTATTGAAAATAATTAAACGCAAATATGAAGATTGGGAAATCGACGAAGGTGAGGAGTCAGGTATAACCCTTAAGTTTGATTGTGTTAAATCTTTTATGGATACCGATGCTTTTCGTGATTTTAGTACTAAATATGGACTTGATTTTGAAAATTAGCTTCTTTCTGTGAATCATTTTCTACTCATGTTGATCTCCCTAAGGAGAAGTGGTTTAAATATTATCCTCCCATTGAAGTGAAAGTAGTAGAATCTATTAAAGTTGAAGAAGAAACTATTACTTATAATGTTGATCCTATTGTTCCTTCTGCTTATATTGAGAAACCACCTTTTCCTGTTAGAATAAAGGATCACGCTAAAGCTTTAACTGTGGTTCGTAAGAGTTATACTAGAACACCTACACCCCCTGAAAAAAATTAAAGTTCAACCTAGTATTCTATGGTTAAAAATCTCTTGGTCGATAATATTGATCGGCATGTTATTTATTTCTGTGATGAAGCAGCTGCTAGAATTGCTAAACCCAGTACTGTGACAGCCTGGATTTGCCTTCTCTCTTTTTCCAGACTTTCTTTTGCCTTTGCTTTGGATTTGGAGTTTTGAATCAATTCAAATGGACTTGAGCACTTGGGCCTACCCTTGATTTTCACCCAAGTGACCCATCCACCCCTAACTCAACTTTCTTTCTATAAAAAACTCCAAAAATGACCCAAGGAATATTTTTCATAAAGGAAAAATATTCATTTTCTTCTCTGAAACTCACTTCAGAGAAGTATGCTCCAAAGCAATGACCATTTTTATTGCTCCTAAAATCCTGAGAAAATTCACAAATATTCTTTGAACCCTAAGGCACCTCCATGGGCAAAAAATATTGCATAACTCTTTGGAATATTTTTGCTACAGAAAATCATTTATATTCTCGACAGAATAGCCACTTTACACAGGAAGTATATTTTTCCTTGATCCAATAAGGCTGATCTTTTCTGAGCTTCATTACCTTCCTAATAGAATGCTAAACCCTAAAGCCAAGCCCTTAACTCTTACTGAATCACTCTTAGTTAACCTCACAAGTTACTGTCCAGAAACTTACCAGGAAGTAAACCACGCACTCACAGCTCCTAGGTTCAACTCAAATCGTTGGAACCACTCAAACCACCAAGGACTACACGCTAGACATGGAGTTTGCGCTTAGCACGGCCTGATGTCACAGTTCACACGGTGACCACGTTCGTCCAGGGGTGCTGGCATGCAGCCGACGTGCTCTGTGACGCGCCCACGCTTCTGTTGAGCGTGTGCTCGCTTCCCCAACCACCGCACCTTGCCAAACCTTTCCACCATCATCATCTCGACCTCCTTAACTCCTCCCTGGCACTCGCCGACGCCGGAGCTCGCCGTAGCAAGCACGGGCATGGCACGGCCAAGCCAACAGTGCGCCCATGCTACTGTGCTCATCGCCTTCCTGGCTCATGTTCTCATCTCCGCCCTCCCACAGTGCCCGCCTGAGCTGTGTCATCTTCTCCCCCTCTCACTGACATTGTTCGTCGCCCGATGCCATGTCCATAAGCTTCACGGCGGAGACCGATCCCCTCCTATCAGTGGCCTATATATACGGGCCCCTCCCGACTCCTGTTGCATCACCGCACACACCCACAGCCTCCACGAGCTCGTAGAATAGCCGTAGCCCGACTGGGCAGGCCTCTAGCCACCGCCCCGACCCGAGATCGTCGGTGATTCCCCGCAGCCCCTCCACCTCACTCCACTGCCTGCCGAGCTCCGCCCACTCCTCTGGCGGCTTTCTGGTGGTTCACTGGTGCCATCCGACCATGTTGGAGCCCCAAGTGAAGCCCCACGACACTGTCGTCTTCAACTCCGGCGACCTCTGTTTTCTGCCACCGCTGGAGAGCTCCGTTCCGACCCCGTCCGGCCACCCTAGCCACGCTACGGGTACGGGTAGGTGCGCCTCAACCTCCTCTATCTTCCTATCCCTCTAGATCTAGCCACCGAGAACTCCTTGCCGGAGAACGCACCGCCGACGCGCCGCCCGCCTCTATTTCTCTCCCCCTCTCCCTCAGACCTGACCAGTGGGGCCCGTTGTTAGCCTCTTAGTCGCGCGCGAAATGGTATGAGTGGTGGTGCATTTCTGAAGTACACCATCCATGTCACCCCCTGGTTTTCTTTTAGTTCAAATTTAAATCAAATTTTGACCAGAACTTTGACTGGCTATAACTCCTAAACCACAAGCCCAAATAAGTTGATTCGTTTTGCAATGTGTTCTTACTGGAAAGCTCTAGCAGCACACCCAAGATGAGATCTTTTTCTCTGCTGTCTAGATTTTCTGGTAATTTTCAGATGTGTTCTTGTTGTTCTCTTTTTGTCATTTTAATTATTTTCAGAAGGAAAAGCTTGTCTTGAAGATATCCAGGAGGAGTGTGAAGCTCCTCTGAACTAAGGGAAGCCACACAAACATTTTCATGGTGTCTTTGCAATATCCATGATTTCTCCAACTTGAATATAAGTTATTTCTTGCATATAGTTATTAAATGAAAAATACTTGTGTTAGTTAATTTTTCATGAGCAAGATGCTTAGTTTACAGAAGTGAGTACTTGAACTAGTGAGATATAGCATGAGTAGTTTGACTATGTGATTTTGATTAACTATGGTATGACTAGCATCAGTATTATTTTTCGTATGTGCATGATGAGTTTCATATAGTAAATGATAAACTAAAAATGATGAGTGCAAATAACCAGTGCAAAAGACTCAGCAAAGTTTAGTGATGATCTGTGCAAGTAGAACTTTTGATGAGGTTGATCTGTTATTTCTAAGTGATATGAGAAGCATGTTTTATGGTTGCATGAGCATGGCATATGGTGACTCAAGCATTTTATTTCAAGTTAAACCTGATGTTAATTGAACTTGAACATAAAGTTGATCGGGTCATGGTGCCACTGAATCGGGCTGACCAGTGCAACCACATTTGCCTTTTATGGGAAGGCTGATACCTCTCCAACGTATCTATAATTTTTGATTGTTCCATGCTATTATATTACCCGTTTTGAATGTTTATGGGCTTTACTTTACACTTTTATATCATTTTTGGGACTAACCTACTAACCGGATGCCCAGCCCGAATTGCTGTTTTTTTTGCCTATTTCACTATTTCGAAGAAAAGGAATATCAAACGGAGTCCAAACGGAATGAAACCTTCGGGAGCTATCTTTTTGGAACAAACGCAATCCAGGAGACTTGGAGTGGACGTCAAGAAGCGAACAAGGCGGCCACGAGGGTGCTCGGCGCGCCCTATGGGCTCCTCGTGCGTCAACCGACATACTTCTTCCTCCTATATATATCCACATACCCCGAAAACATCCAGGAGCACCACGAAAAAATATTTCCACCGCCGCAACCTTCTGTATCCGCGAGATCCCATCTTGGAGCCTACACCGGTGCTCAGCCGGAGGGGGAATCGACCATGGAGGGCCTCTACATCATCTCCAAGGCCTCTCCGATGAGTTGTGAGTAGTTTACCACAGACCTTCGGGACCATAGCTATTAGCTAGATGGCTTCTTCTCTCTCTTTGAATCTCAATACAAAGTTCTCCTCTATCTTCTTGGAGATCTATTCGATGTAACCCTTTTTGCGCTGTGTTTGTCGACATCCGATGAATTATGGGTTTATGATCAAGTTTATCTATGAGAAATATTTGAATCTTCTCTGAATTCTTTTATGTGTGATTGGTTATCTTTGCAAGTCTCTTTGAATTATCAGTTTGGTTTGGCCTACTAGATTGATCTTTCTTGCAATAGGAGAAGTGCTTAGCTTTGGGTTCAATCTTGCGGTGTCCTTTCCCAATGACAGTAGGGGCAGCAAGGCACGTATTGTATTGTTGCCATCGAGGATAAAAAGATGGGGTTTATATCATATTGCTTGAGTTTATCCCTCTACATCATGTCATCTTTCTTAATGCGTTACTCCGTTCTTCATGAACTTAATACTCTAGATGCAGGCAGGAGTCGGTCGATGTGTGGAGTAATAGTAGTAGATGCAGGAAGGAGTCGGTCTACTTGTCACGGACATGATGCCTATATACATGATCATGCCTAGATAATCTCATAACTATGCACTTTTCTCTCAATTGTTCGACAGTAATTTGTTCACCCACCATAATACTTATGATATCTTGAGATAAACCACTAGTGAAACCTATGGGCCCCGAGTCTATGTTTTATCATATAAGTTTCCCATCTACTTTTCTTTGCATTTTTATTTTCCAATATATATCATAAAAATACGAATAATATTTATCTTATCTTATTATCTCTATCAGATCTCACTTTTGCAAGTTACTGTGAAGGGATTGACAAGCCCTTTATCGTGTTGGTTCCAAGGTTCTTGTTTGTTTGTGTAGGTGCGTGGGACTTTTGAGGAGCCTCCTGCTGGATTGATACCTTGGTTCTCAAAAACTGAGGGAAATACTTACGCTACTTTGTTGCATCACCCTTTCCTCTTCAAGGGAAAACCAACGCAGTGCTCAAGAGGTAGCAAGAAGGATTTATGGCGCCGTTGCCGGGGAGGTCTTCGCTCAAGTCAAGAAATACCATGTACCCATCACAAACTCATCTCCCTCGCATTACATTTTCTGCCATTTGCCTCTCGTTTTCCTCTCCCCCACTTCACCCTTGCCGTTTTATTTGCCCTCTCTTTCCCGTTTGCCTCTCTTTCTCACTTGCCACTTGTGTGCTTGTGTGTTAGATCGTTTATCTTGTCGTCATGGCTAGTCCTCCTATCCTCGTTATTACTCCCGAGCATGAAGTTCTCAATTTTAAACAAAGTGGGGGGGGGAGAAAATCTAAAAGATGCTTGGCATAGAATTTGCAATGCTCAAAATAGATCTACTAGGAAGCTCTCTACTTCCATTCTTCTTTGCAATTTTTATGTAGGCATTACTCCTTGGAATAGATGCATCCTTGATACCATTACCGGAGGGGATTTCTTGGGTAGCCATACTTTTGATGCTTATAATGCTATGTCAGATTTGTTTGGCGCACCACCTCTTTTGGTTAATGGAACTATTTTAACTTTGGAACATGTGATGCAAAGGCTTGAAATTATTGAAAATAAAGTTGCCACTGTTGAGTTGATTGAACATTTGGATAAAAAGATCCATAACCAAATTACCCAATATGGATCTAGGGTTGGAGCTACTTTGAATTTTTTTAAAGAGAAAGAACCTATAGTCAACGAAAGATAGATCTAGATTCTACGAGGATCGGTAAACTCAAGGATATTATTACCAACTTAGGGTCAGCCTTTTAATCCGTGAAAAATACTCCAACTCCTCCTACCAAAACTGCCAAATTTATTTGTGTTCCTAAAAATAAGGGTGAATTTTCTAGTAAGGAAAATGCGGATCTCAAACCAATAAGTGTTCACCCCAATTGTCTCTCTATCATAAAGAAACTTTTTGCTTCAAATGAATTTCTTGATTTCTTGACTACGAGTTTAAAAATTTGCTAAAAAGAAAGAAACTCCTAAAAATTATAAGTGCTCTATTGATGATTTGAATACCAAAGATGGCAACACGTAGATCTATTCTCGCTTTTATGCCTAGCTAGGGGCGTTAAACGATAACGCTTATTGGGAGGCAACCCAATTTTATTTTAGTTCCTTACTTTTTTCTTCTGTTTAGTAATAAATAATTCATCTACCTTCTGTTTAGACGTGGTTTTATGTTTTAATTAGTGTGTGCCAAGTAGAACCTATAGGATAACCTACGGTGTTAGTTAATTTGATTCTGCTGAAAACAGAAACTTTTGCACGCACGAGAATAAGTTTAGTAAATAACAGATACGTTATTTTGCATTGATTCTTTTTGCAGTAGATCAATAGACAAATGGCACAGGACTTCCTATTTTTGTAGGAGTTTTAGAGTTCCATAAGTATTCGAAAGTTACAGATTTCTACAGACTGTTCCGTTTTTGATAGATTCTGTTTTTCGTGTGTTGTTTGCTTATTTTGATGCATCTATGGCTAGTATCGGGGGGTATGAATCATAGAGAAGTTGGAATATAGTAGGTTTAACACCAATATAAATAAAGAATGAGTTCATTACAGTACCTTATGTGGTGGTTGTTCTTTCTTGCACTAACGGAGCTTATGAGATTTCCTATTGAGTTTTGTGTTGTGAAGTTTTCAAGTTTTGGGTAAAGATTTGATGGACTATGGAATAAGGAGTGGCAAGAGCCTAAGCTTGGGGATGCCCATGGCACCCCAAGATATCCAAGGACAACCAAAAGCCTAAGCTTGGGGATGCCCCGGAAGGCATCCCCTCTTTCGTCTTTGTCTATCGGTAACTTTACTTGGAGCTATATTTTTATTCACCACATGATATGTGTTTTGCTTGGAACGTCTTGTATGATATTAGTCTTTGCTTTTTAGTTTACCACAATCATCCTTGCTGTAAACACCTTTTTGGAGAGACCCACATGGTTTGGAATTTATTAGAATACTCTATGTGCTCCACTTATATCTTTTGAGCTAGATAGTTTTTGCTCTAGTACTTCACTTATATCTTTTAGAGCATGGCGGTGGCTTGATTTTGTAGAAATTGTTGATCTCTCATGCTTCACGTATATCATTTTGAGAGTCTTTTAGAATAGCATGGTATTTGCTATGGTTATAAAATTGGTCCTAGAATGATGGGCATCCAAGTTGGGTATAATAAAAACTATCATAGGAAGTGAATTGGATGCTATGTTCAATTTGATGCTTGATAATTGCTTTGAGATATAGAGGTGGTGATATTATAGTCATGCTAGTTGGGTAATTGTGAATTTAAAGAATACCTGTGTTGAAGTTGGCAAGTCTCGTAGCATGCACGTATGGTAAAAGTTGTGTAACAAATTTATTGCATGGAGTGCTCTTTTGATTGCCTTCCCTTGTGTGGAGGTCGGGGGCGCGCAATGGTTAACTCCTACCAGCCTCCCCCCTAGGAGCATGCGTAGTAGTACTTTGCTTCGAGGGCTGATAAAACTTTTGCAATAAGTATATGAGTTCTTTATGACTAATGTGAGTCCATGGATTATACGCACTTTTACCTTTCCATCATTGCTAGCCTCTTCGGTACCGTGCATTGCCCTTTCTCACCTTGAGAGTTGGTGCAAACTTCGCCGGTGCATCCAAACCCCGTGATATGATACGCTCTATCACACATAAACCTCCTTATATCTTCCTCAAAACAGCCACCGTACCTACCTATTATGGCATTTCCATAGCCATTCCGAGATATATTGCCATGCAACTTTCCACCGTTCCGTTTATCATGACATGCATCATCATTGTCATATTGCCTTGCATGATCATGTAGTTGACATCGTATTTCCACCATGCATAATTTTTCATACATGTCACTCTTGATTCATTGCCCATCCCGGTACACCGCCGGAGGCATTCATATAGAGTCATATCTTGTTCTAGTTTTGAGTTGTAATTCATGAGTTGTAAATAAATAGAAGTGTGATGATCATCATTATTAGAGCATTGTCCCTTATAAAAAAGGCCAAAAAAAGAAAGACCAAAGAAAGAAATAAAAGAAAAAAGAAAGACCAAAAAAAGGCCCAAAAAAGAAGAAAATAAAAGGGGACAATGTTACTATCCTTTTCCACACTTGTGCTTCAAAGTAGCACCATGTTCTTCATATAGAGAGTCTCTTATGTTGTCACTTTCATATACTAGTGGGAATTTTTCATTATAGAACTTGGCTTGTATATTCCAACGGTGGGCTTCCTCAAATGCCCTAGGTCTTCGTGAGAAAGCAAGTTGGATGCACACCCATTTAGTTTCATTTGTTGAGCTTTCATACATTTATAGCTCGAGTGCATCCGTTGCATGGAAATCCCTACTCCTCATGTTGACATCAATTGATGGGCATCTCCATAGCCCTTTGATTAGCCTCGTCAATGTGATACTTTCTCCTTTTTTGTCTTCTCCACACAACCTTCATCATCATATTCTATTCCACCCATAGAGCTATATCCATGGCTCACGCTCATGTATTGCATGAGAGTTGAAAAAAGCTAAAGCATGTTAAAAAGTATGAACCAATTGCTTGGCTGAAACCAGGGTTGTTCTTAATGGGAGTATTTTGTGTGATGAAAATGAAACATAGCCTAACTATATGATTTTGTAGGGATGAACCTTCTAATGCCATGTTATTTTGAGAAGACATGATTGCTTAGTTTGTATGCTTGAAGTATTACTATTTCTTATGTCAATATGAACTTTTATTTTGAATCATTTGGATCTCAACATTCATGCCACAATAAATAAAATTACATTGAAAAATATGCTAGGTAGCATTCCACATCAAAAATTCTGTTTTTGTCATTTACCTACTCGAGAACGAGCAGGAAATAAGCTTGGGGATGCTTGATACGTCTCCAACGTATCTATAATTTTTGATTGTTCCATGCTATTATATTAGCCATTTTGGATGTTTATGGGCTTTACTTTACACCTTTATATCATTTTTGGGACTAACCTACTAACCGGAGGCCCAGCCCAAGTTGCTGTTTTTTGCCTATTTCAGTGTTTCGAAGAAAAGGAATATCAAACGGAGTCCAAATGGAATGAAACCTTCGGGAGCGATCTTTTTGGAACAAACGCAATCCAGGAGACTTGGAGTGGGCGTCAAGCAGCAAACGAGGCGGCCACGAGGGTGCCCAGCGCGCCCTATGGGGGTGGGCGCGCCCCCACCCTCATGGGCCCCTCGTGCGTCAACCGACATACTTCTTTCTCCTATATATATCCACGTACCCCGAAAACGTCCAGGAGCACCACCAAAAACTATTTCCACCGCCGCAACCTTATGTATCCGCGAGATCCCATCTTTGAGCCTTTGTTGGCGCTCCACCGAAGGGGGAATCCACCATGGAGGGCCTCTACATCATATCCAAGGCCTCTTCGATGAGTTGTGAGTAGTTTACCACAGACCTTCGGGTCCATAGCTATTAGCTAGATGGCTTCTTCTCTCTCTTTGAATCTCAATACAAAGTTCTCCTCTATCTTCTTGGAGATATATTCGATGTAACTCTTTTTGTAGTGTGTTTGTCAAGATCCGATGAATTGTGGGTTTATAATCAAGTTTATCTATGATAAATATTTGATCTTCTCTGAATTCTTTTATGTGTGATTGGTTCTCTTTGCAAGTTGCTTCGAATTATCAGTTTGGTTTGGCCTACTAGATTGATCTTTCTTGCAATAGGAGAAGTTCTTAGCTTTGGGTTCAATCTTGCGGTGTCCTTTCCCAGTGACAGCAGGGGCAGCAAGGCACGTATTCTATTGTTGCCATCAAGGATAAAAAGATGGGGTTTATATCATATTGCTTGAGTTTATCCATCTACATCATGTCATCTTTCTTAATGCGTTACTCTGTTCTTCATGAACTTAATACTCTAGATGTAGGCAGGAGTCGGTAGATGTGTGGAGTAATAGTAGTAGATGCAGGCAGGAGTCGGTCTACTTGTCACGGACATGATGCCTATATACATGATAATGCCTATATAATCTCATAACTATGCACTTTTCTATCAATTGCTCGACAGTAATTTGTTCACCCACCGTAATACTTATGCTATCTTGAGAGAAGCCACTAGTGAAACCTATGGCCCCCAAGTATATCTTTTATCATATAAGTTTCCCATCTACTTTTATTTGCATTTTTATTTTCCAATCTATATCATCAAAATACCAAAAATATTTATCTTATCTTATTATCTCTATCAGATCTCACTTCCGCCAGTTACCGTGAAGGGATTGACAACCCCTTTATCGCGTTGGTTGCGAGGTTCTTGTTTGTTTGTGTAGGTGTGTGGGACTTTTGAGGAGCCTCCTACTGGATTGATAACTTGGTTCTCAAAAACTAAGGGAAGTACTTACGCTACTTTGCTGCATCACCCGTTCCTCTTCAAGGGAAAACCAACACTGTGCTCAAGAGGTAGCAAAGGCCATTAGTCGGAACGTTGTTATGCCTCTTGTCGGTGCCTCCAACGAGGGAAGGTTATGGGCGTGCGTTACCCTGGCCCAGTAGGCAGCCACAACCTTGTGTGCCCATTGTTGTTGAGATGGTACCTTGTCCCTATTTGGGACCGTTTTTGTTTTGCCACGACAGTGGCCGTTTTGCCACAACGGTGACTATGATGCCTTTGGTAGGCACGGGGCCACCCATGACTTCGCCCAGTGGGGAGTTAGTCGGAGTGGCCGAAAGAGTGTCATGGCAATGGGAGAGTTCTGTCGGAATGTCGTTGGTCCAGTGATAACCCACAAGTGTAAGGGATCGCAACAACTTTCGAGGGTAGAGTATTCAACCCAAATTTATTGATTCGACACAAGGGGAGCCAAAGAATATTCTTAAGTATTAGCAGTTGAGTTGTCAATTCAATCACACATGGATAACTTAGTATCTGCAACAAAGTATTTAGTAGCAAAGTAGTATGATAGTAATGGTAACAGCGGCAAAAGTAAAGATAATAGTTTTGTAGTAATTGTAACAGTAGCAACAGAAAAGTAAATAAGCGAAACACAATATGTGAGAAGCTCGTAGGCATTGGATCAGTGATGGATAATTATGTTGGATGTGATTCCTCATGTAATAGCTATAACATAGGGTGACACAGAACTAGCTCCAATTCATCAATGTAATGTAGGCATGTATTCCAAATATAGTCATATGTGCTTATGGAAAAGAACTTGCATGACATCTTTTGTCCTACCCTCTTGTGGCAGCGGGGTCCTAGTGGAAACTAAGGGATATTAAGGCCTCCTTTTAATAGAGAACCGGAACAAAGCATTAGCACATAGTGAATACATGAACTCCTCAAACTATGGTCATCACCGAGAAGTATCC
Organism: Triticum aestivum; assembly: GCF_018294505.1. Taxonomy (NCBI): domain Eukaryota; kingdom Viridiplantae; phylum Streptophyta; class Magnoliopsida; order Poales; family Poaceae; genus Triticum; species Triticum aestivum. Next base: position 622,922,180 of record NC_057804.1, read on the forward strand.
CATTATTGTCACTTCGGGGTTGTCGGATCATAACACATAATAGGTGACTATAGACTTGCAAGATAGGATCAAGAACACACATATATTCATGAAAACATAATAGGTTTAGATCTGAAATCATGGCACTCGGGCCCTAGTGACAAGCATTAAGCATAGCAAAGTCATAGCAACATCAATTTCAGAACATAATGGATACTAGGGATCAAACCCTAACAAAACTAACTTGATTACATGGTAAATCTCATCCAACCCATCACCGTCCAGCAATCCTACGATGGAATTACTCACGCACAGCGGTGAGCATCATGAAATTGGTGATTGAGGATGGTTGATGATGACGACGGCGACGAATCCCCCTCTTCGGAGCCCCCAACGGACTCCAGATCAGCCCTCCCAAGAGAGATTAGGGCTTGGTGGCGGTTCTGTATCGTAAAACACGATGAAACTTTCTCTCTGATTTTTTTCTCCGCGAAACAGAATATATGGAGTTGGAGTTGAGGTCGGTGGAGCGTCAGGGGGCCCACGAGACAGGGGGTTGCGCCCCCACCCTCGTGGACAGGGTATGGGGCCCCTTGTCTTGATTCTTTCGCCAGTATTTTTTATATTTTCCAAAACTTATCTCCGTGGATTTTCAGGTCATCCCAAGAAACTTTTGTTTTCTACACATAAAACAACATCATGGTAGTTCTGCTGAAAACAGCGCCAGGCCAGGTTAGTTTCATTCAAATCATGCAAGTTAGAGTCCAAAACAAGGGCAAAAGTGTTTGGCAAAGTAGATACGTTGGAGACGTATCAACTCCCCCAAGCTTAAACCTTTGCTTGTCCTCAAGCAATTCAGTTGATAAACTGAAAGTGATAAAGAAAAACTTTTACAAACTCTATTTGCTCTTGTTGTTGTAAACATGTAAAGCCAACATTCAAGTTTTCAGAAAATATTATAAACTAACCATACTCACAATAACACTTAGGTCTCACATTTACTCATATCAATGGCATAATCAGCTAGCGAGCAATAATAATAAAACTTGGATAACAACACTTTCTCAAAACAATCATAATATGATATACCAAAATGGTATCTCGCTAGCCCTTTCTGAGACCGCAAAACATAAATGCAGAGCACCTTTAAAGATCAAGGACAGACTAAACATTGTAATTCATGGTAAAAGAGATACAGTCAAGTCATACCCAATATAAACCAATAACAATGAATGCAAATGACAGTGTGCTCTCCAGTGGGTGCTTTTTAATAAGAAGGTGATGAATCAACATAAAAGTAAATATATAGGCCCTTCGCAGAGCGAAGCAGGGATTTGTAGAGGTGCCAGAGCTCGATTTTAAAATAGAGAGGAATAACATTTTGAGCGGCATACTTTCACTATCAATGTAACAACTATGAGATGGTTGTATCTTCCATACTACATGCATTATAGGCAGTTCCCAAACAGAATGGTAAAAGTTTATACTCCCCCACCACCAACAGGCATCAATCCATGGTTTGCTCAAAACAACGAGTGCCTCCAACTAACAACAGCCCTGGGGGAGTTTTGTTTAATTATATTGATTTGCTTTGATCTTTTTGGATCATGGGACTGGGCATCCCGGTTACTAGCCCTTTCTCGTGAATGAGGAGCGGAGTCCACTCCTCTTGAGAATAACACACCTAGCATGGAAGATATAGGCAGCCCTAGTTGAAACATGAGTTGCTCGAGCATACAAAACATAATTTCATCTGAAGGTTTGGAGTTTGGCACATACAAATTTACTTGGAACGGCAGGTAGATACCGCATATAGGAAGGTATGGTGGACTCATATGGAACAACTTTGGGGTTTAAGGAGTTTGGATGCACAAGCAGTATTCCCGCTTAGTACAGGTGAAGGCTAGCAAAAGACTGGGAAGCGGCCAACTGAGAGAGCAACAACAGTCATGAATATGCATTAAAATTAATTCACACCGAGTACAAGCCTGAGTAGGATATAATCCACCATGAACATAAATATCATGAAGGCTATGTTGATTTGTTTCAACTACATGCGTGAACATGTGCCAAGTCGAGTCACTCAATTCATTCAAAGGAGGATACCATCCCATCATACCACATCATAATCATTTTAATAGCCTGTTGGCACGCAAGGCAAACCATTATAACTCATAGCTAATCAAGCATGGCACAAGCAACTATAATCTCTAAATGTCATTGCAAATATGTTTACTTCATAATAAGCTGAATCAGGAACGATGAACTCATCATATTTACAAAAACAAGAGAGGTCGAGTTCATACCAGCTTCTCTCATCTTAATCAGTCCATCATATATCGTCATTATTGCCTTTCACTTGCACGACCGAACGATGTGCATAATAATAATAGTGCACGTGCATTGGACTAAGCTGGAATCTGCAAGCATTCAACTCAAGAGAGAAGACAAGTAATATGGGCTCTAAGTAAATAAACAATCATGCATATGAGAGCCACTAAACATTTTCAATATGGTCTTCTACTCTCGACTCCAAAGGAAAGAAAAGAAAAGAAAACTATTTACACGGAAAAGCTCCCAACAAGTAAGAAGAAGAACGAGAAATATTTTTGGGCTTTCATTTTAATTTCAACTACAAGTATGGAAACTAAACTAACTAATTTTTTGGTTTTTCTTAAGGTTTATTGTCGGTGTCAAAACCGGTGGATCTCGGGTAGGGGGTCCCGAACTATGCGTCTAGGCGGATGGTAACAGGAGACAAGGGACACGATGTTTTTACCCAGATTCGGGCCCTCTCGATGGAGGTAAAACCCTACTCCTGCTTGATTAATATTGACGATATGGGTAGTACAAGAGTAGATCTACCACGAGATCAGAGAGGCTAAACCCTAGAAGCTAGCCTATGGTATGATTGTTTTTCGTCTTACGGACTAAAACCCTCTGGTTTATATAGGCACCGAAGAGGGTTAGGGTTACACAGAGTCGGTTACAATGGTAGGAGATCTACATATCCGTATCGCCAAGCTTGCCTTCCACGCCAAGGAAAGTCCCATCCGGACACGGGACGAAGTCTTCAATCTTGTATCTTCATAGTCCAGGAGTCCGGCCAACGGTGATAGTTCGGCTCCGGACACCCCCTAATCCAGGACTCCCTCAGTAGCCCCTGAAAGAGGCTTCAATGACGACGAGTCCGACACGCATATTGTCTTCGGCATTGCAAGGCGGGTTCCTCCTCCGAATACTTCATAGAAGATATTGAACACAAGGATAGTGTCCGGCTCTGCACCATAAGTTCCACATACCACCTTAGAGAGAATAATATTTACACAAATTCAATCTGCTGACGTATTCCGTGGCGTGACATCACACCACGGCCAAGCCTTTATTCGAATCGTCTTACTATCCCACCTCAACACGTTTAGCGAGGCGGTTTCCTTGGCACGTCTTGTCAAAGCAGAGATCGTGTCCCCTTATTCCGGGATTCTCATTAATACGGGCGTGGGTAACCCAGTCATGCCCGTTGGCACGTCTCCTCTATCAAAGGCGAGTCCCGAACGGTCACGGAGAAGGCTCTTGGTATTCAACCTCTTTATAAAGAGACCAAGGCTCCACTCCTTTCTTTCAATCTCAATCGAATCCGCCCCTCGCCTCGAGTTCCAACACCCAAAGCTCTAGATTCAGGCACTTCGGACCTTCGATGATGTCCAGCTCCGACCTGCAAGGCCGGTGGATGCCTTCCTCCGTTACGGAAGAAGACGTGCTAAAGCTAAGAGATGCCAGGTATCTAACCGGCGAAATTTCGCATAGGCTGCCTGCCCAAGGGCAGGTTATTCCCACTCCCAAGCCTGGTGAGAGCGTGGTGTTCGTGTCTCACTTTCTTCGGGGGCTAGGCTTCCCGACGGACCCCTTCATGAGGGGGCTCATGTTTTACTATGGGTTGGAATTTCATGACTTGGATCCGGAGTCCATCCTCCACATCTCATCGTTAATTGTCGTATGCGAAGCCTTCCTCCGCATTACCCCTCACTTCGGATTGTGGCTCAAGACCTTCAAAGTGGAGCCGAAGATGACCAAGGGGCAGCAGGAAGAGTGCGGAGGGACTGTGATAAGCAAGAATGCTGATGTTCCATGGCCCGAGGGCTCTTTTCAAGAGGAGCTCAGCCTATGGCAACAAGAGTGGTTTTATATCACAGCTCCCAGGGGCACCAAATGGGTGGTGCCACCTGCCTTTTGCTCGGGTCCTCCACCGTGGCTGGCATCATGGGTCAATAAAGGACTTGACTGGGGGGTGTCCAAGGACGTGCCCTTGTTGCAGGGCCGCATTCAAGACCTCCTAGAGAGAGAGAGATCACTCTGGTCGTAGTGGTGCAGGTCATGCTGATTCGTCGCACCCTGCCCTGCAAACGTCGCCCCCTCCGCCTGTGGGAATTTAACCCGGAGGGACCACGAGCTCTCCAACATTTTATGGGCGCGACGGCCGTGGAGATGTACAAGCTTTTCTTCGGATCACAAGCGATGTGTCCGGACTTGACCGAGGACGCATGTCTGAGCTGCCATCGCCCGGATACTCAAGTAAGTAGTCCTGTACCCGGACACGCTATCCCATATTTATCACGAACTTGCCCTTTAAAAGAGTTGTTCCTTGAACGGGAGTGGATAGCGAAAGCAAAGTTAAGCAGGTGTCCGGCCCCCCTCCCTGAGACCATGCCGGATCCCATGTTGACCAGGATGCTGGAGGTTGCACCTTCGGAAGAAGGTGAAGGGGGGAACAAGGAAGCTACCGCCTTCGCGAAGGAGGCTGTCAGGAAAGGAGGGATCGAGAATCCCTCCATCCAAGAGAAGAAGAGGACCGCCTCCGAAGACCCGGAGACCATGGTCTCAAAGCGGGGGAAGAAATCTTCGTCAGAGGGTCCTGCGCCGAGAGATGCCTCGGCCGCATTGTGCCCCCAAGGGGATCATCCCTCCACCGAGCCGTAAGTAAAAAGGGGAGTTTTTAAAAAAAATAAAGGATATACCTGCCCTATTTCTGATGAAGATAACCGAAATTTTACCTTGTAGTTCGGATCTCAGCCCTTCCCAGCAGAGCTCATCTTCGGGGGATCTTCGCCCGGAGATGATGGAGAGCAAAATGCCTCCCCCTATTGTACCGTCTTGCGAGGTGGGTGACCCTGAGGTGTCGTTGCGGAGGGTTTCTTCGAGTCCGGCGGGGCCGGAAGGCAGTCGTATGTCCCCTCAAAGCCCTCCGCGTCCGGCCTTCGACAAAGGCCATCGGACGAGTCCGGCACCACCTGGTGTATGGTCGGAGGAGCTGAAGGATCTGCTCGGGCGAGTGTCTATCTCAGAAGATCACCGTACGTTAATGGGTACGGTGATTGAAAGGATTTCATCCGCTGAGAGTGGGTTGCACGAAGCTGTCAGAAGTTTACTGACAGGTTTTGAGGTACGCAAAATGATGTACCTTCTGGCAGTTCCGCATATAAAATGTGCCCTGTGTAGATATTAGCCCCTGAGGCTCGGTGTGTTGTCAAAAATGACAGCGTGCCGAGGATCATAATCCCAGGTATAATGTGTCGCCCTTCCTATGTAGGTGGCGAAGGGTCCGATGGCTAGCCGGACTGATGAATTTGCCGAACTAAAGCGGCAACTTGACGTGGCGGATGCCGACATCGCGCTTGTCAATAAGCGACTTGACGAGTCACAAGGTATGCAATTTCTCCACGGACACCTGGTAAGGGAGCTTGATGCCCGTGCCTTACAACATGTATGCTTGATGTAGATGGTGCCGCTGCCATGGAGAACCTTTGGGCGGAGCTCGCCCGAGCCAAGGAGCAGGCCAGAAAGAGTGATGCGGCTGCCTTAAAGGCGGCCGAAGAGCTAAAAGCCGAACAGGCTGCTCACTGCCGAAGCAAGAAGGAAATGGCGAGATGGCCGTGAAGTTGAAGAATGCTGTCGACCGCTGTAAGCTTCTTGTAAAAGAAGATCGAGCGGTGCAAGAGGACCTGAAGAAGGCCACTACCGAGGCAAGGATGCTCGCTCTGCGATGAGAGCTATGAAGGAGGAGCTGCGTCAGGCCGAAGATATCGTGGCTGGAAAGCCCTTTCTGCTGCGGAGGAAATTCGTGGATCCTAAATATGCTCAGTTGGACCGGCTGTGGAGTGTGGGGGATGCTTATCTGGACTTGGCGGCAAGTTCCACGGACGCGGCCGAACACTTCCGAGATCAAAAGGATCACGAAATGGAAAAAGTTTTTTGGTTGCAGTTCCATAATCCAGAGCGCCCACTTCCATTAACCGATTGGTTGGCCGAATGGGCGGAGCTGAATAGGTTATCCGGACTTGCCATGAAGGATGTCGTGAGTCTTTTGTGGCCGAAAAGGCCCGAGCCGAAGAGTTATTTTGGCTTGGTGCAGCAGTTCCTTGGTGCGGTGTCGCATATCAATGCAATCAGGAGGTCGGCATGCATAGAGGGTGCGCGGATGGCTCTTTCCCGTGTCAAGACATACTGGGCGGAGATGAAGGCCACCGATGTTGCATCCCAAGATTCGGACGGAAGCCGAGTACCTGTCGAGCACTATTTTCAGGAAGTTCTGCAGGGCGCTCGTTTAATAGAGACGCAGTGCTCGAAGGATATTATGTTCGAATAACATGTATTATTGTGAAACAATGTATCGATGGAATATAAAAGCTTTTTATACTTGTGCCTTTCAAGAATTAAAATACCTCCTGTGCGGCCGCTAATGTATATGTATATATAACCTGAAAGATGGCAGTCTTCGGCTTCAGCCCCCACGCATATAATGCGGGGGTGTTTGCAAAAGGCGCATTTTCACACTTGATCCAACGTCTTGGTCCTATAAAGGAGGTGGTAGCGCAGCAAACTAGGCAACCGGACTATAATGCTTTATCACTTTCACTTAGCCATAGGAGTTTGACAGTGGGGCTACTATATAGCCCCTAGGGGCACCGCGCTCACCCGAATTCGGGGCGCGTATGTGCCTGACCGGGAAACGGCCCTTCGTCAATGCGGAGGAATCCTATAGATTCCGGCGGGTCATCGAGTGGTTGACCAGTCTCACACTATATCATGACAGTCAGTTTTCGGCTTTCTCTACTGAGGTGCTCGCCTGGCCGAACCGGGGCACAATCGCAGTAGTTCTCCTGGTGTCGCCTTAGCCGATAGAGCGGAACATAAGGCAGCAAAACACAGGAGCTGGGCAAACCCAACATTTGACCAAAGACATGATTCGGAGTTGATGCATATAAGGCCTAACTCGAGACACTGAACACTCCCTAAGGTATTCGGTCTTTATGAAAAGGGGCCGAACAACGCCCTTTGTAATAAGCCCCTGGTGTCCAGGTACGCGCGAAATTCTGACGTGGCCCATGCCAAAACGCCAGCCTCCTCCTCGGTGATAGCAAAAAATCGGGGGATGTGTATCAACAAGAGACATTAAAAAAGGTTTACACAGGGTCTTAATCTGAAAAGAATCCTTGCAACGGGTCCCTACTACATGTCTGCGCATGTGTCTCCGTTGTGCCGTATCCTGGACGGGTGTAGCACGGTGTTCATCTGTAAAAGAGAGGAACTTAGTTGAAAAAGATCGTGCGAAAATGTACGTTATATTAAATAAACAAAGTACGATTCAAAAAATGAATAAGATTGAGCTTTATTGTCTCTTGTTGTACATGCGCGGAGCCCCTTGTGCGGGGGTATGCGGCTAGTAAGCCCTTGTATGTTTACACCGGACTCGTCTAACCGTGTCCGGGGTCTGAACGACCTGTTTAGGTGCTTTGATTAGTGAAGCCGGTTTAGTGTGTGGCTGTCAAGGCAGTCACACAATCTTCCTCGCTCGAGGAACACTCGATATTTCCCTTTAAGGAGATGATGCCTCGCGGACCGGGCATTTTAAGTGTAAGGGATGCATAATGCGGTATTGCATTAAAGCGGGCGAAAGCTTCGCGTCCCAGTAGTGCTTGGTAGCTACTTGTAAATGGGGCGAGGTGGAAGGTTAACTTTTCGCGGCGGAAGTTGTCGGGTGAGCCGAACACAACTTCTAGCAGTAGAGAGCCCGTACAATGGGCATATGGGCCTGGCATTACCCCTTGAAAGGAAGTGTTGCTATGGCGAATTTTGGTTGGGTCTATCCCCATTTTGCGGATTGTGACCTGGTATAGCAGGTTTAGATCACTGCCGCCGTCCATTAGGACTTGTGTAAATTGGAGTCTGTCAATTATCGGATCTAATATCAAGGCAGTCCATCCCGCATTCCGGATACTTCTAGAGTAATCCTGATGGTCGAAGGTGATTGGTTTTAACAACCAGTGGCGGGACTCCTCTGGGATAGGCCGTATGGCGCGTACCTCTATGGGCCCGCTCTATTTTTCACTTTTGTCACGTGAAGTGAGTTTACTGTTTTGACTTCTTATGGGAAATTCTTTTGTTTTCCGGTGCTCTGCTTGTGGGGTTCGTCATCGTCCTCGCTTGGTGTGTCGAGCCCCTTGTGTTCGGCGTTGAGTTTGCCGGACTGCTTGAAGACCCAACAATCTCTGTGGGTATGGTTTGCAGGCTTCCCGGGAGTACTGTGGATTTGGCATATCTTGTCCAAGATTTTGTTTAAGTTAGATAGCTCGTCCCTGTTATCCTTAAGGGGCAGTTTTTTATGATTCTGCCGAGAGCTTTTGAATCCGGCGTTGACTGTCGTGCTCTTCGGGCTGTTTCCCTTGGTCCGGCGCTGGTCCTTGCTGCGTCGCGGTTTCCCATTTCCATCCCTGACTTCGGATGTACTTGGGTCACTGGTACTGCATCTTGCCAGCCAGCTATCCTCTCCCGCGCAAAAGCGGGTCATGAGGCTTGTTAATGCGGCCATTGTTCTTGGCTTTTCTTGGCCGAGGTGTCTGGCGAGCCATTCGTCTCGGACGTTGTGTTTGAAAGCTGCTAAGGCTTCGGCGTCCGGACAGTCGACTATTTGGTTCTTTTTAGTAAGGAATCTGTTCCAGAATTTTCGGGCTGACTCTCCGGGTTGTTGAGTTATGTGACTTAAATCATCTGCATCCGGAGGTCGGACATAGGTCCCTTGAAAATTTGCCCGAAAAGCATCCTCGAGCTCTTCCCAACTTCCAATGGTGTTTTCGGGGAGGCTTTTGAGCCAATGCCGGGCTGGCCCTTTTAGTTTGAGGGGTAAGTATTTTATGGCGTGGAGGTCATCTCCTCTAGCCATGTGTATGTGGAGGATGTAATCCTCAATCCAGACTCCGGGGTCTGTTGTTCCGTCGTATGCCTCTATGTTTACGGGCTTGAATCCCGCTAGAAATTCATAATCCAGAACCTCATCGGTGAAACATAGGGGGTGTGCGGCACCCCTATATTTAGGTGTACCGTAATATTTGAATACTTGATGTGTTGCATTGCTTACTAGAGCTTGCTTTCTTGTCCCGTAGATAGATCTAACTGGGCCATCTTTTTGATGCGAATCCGTGTGCGGATCGCATGCCGGCTTGTGTGCGGCGCCGTTTGCTGCTCTATGTTTTCCATGGGGTCATCTATCCGACCGGGTGGTCTCCTTGTTCTTTGATTGCGGGGGCTCTACGGCCTCCTCATCAAATTCGGGCAGTAGTTTTTGCTTCGGGTAGCTCGTTGTTCGGCAACTATCGCCGTATTTGTCTGCGGTGTTGAGTACTTTGCTCCATCTGATTCTGAGCGCATCTTTCGCTGTTTGGAGCTTCCGCTTCTGCTTTTTCAGGCTGCGCGCAGTGGCGATGAGCCTTTTGTGGAGGTTCTTCTACTCCAGCAACTTGTCCAGCGTGAGATCGTCCGGACTGTTATCTTCGCTGGGGATGGATTGTTTATCCAGGTTGTCCTGTTTGGACGGTTGCTCAATGGCATGTTCGTCGTCCACCGGTTCGCCCTGCTCTATGGCTGGGTCTGTATGGCTGCTGTCTTTGTCGAGGCGGGATTTTGAGCGGCGCTTACGTCGCCGTTTTGACTGTTTTTCGAGGGAATGATCCCTCGTGGCGTCCCGTTGTTCCTCGTCGTCGCTTCCTTTAGGTGTGTCCACCATGTATACATCATGAGATGAGGTGGCTGTCCAGTGCCTTATAGGTGTTGGTTCATGCTTATCTCCTACATCGTCGTCCATACCATCGATGTCTTCGGAGTCGAAATCGAGAACGTCGTTTAAACTTTTGACAGTGGCTACGAAGTGGGTGGTGGGTGGGCTTTGAATTTCTTCGTCGTCCGCATCCCAACCTTGCTGACCATAATCCGGCCAGGGCTCTCCTGATAAATAGAGAGACTTTAGTGAATTCAGGATGTCGCCAAAGGGCGAGTGCTGAAAGATGTCCGCGGTGGTGAACTCCATGATCAGCGCCCAATCGGATTCGATTGGCAGGGCGCGGAAGGTTCGGAGTCCGGAGAGGAGTCTGGCACCTTGGAGTCACGAGCTTCGCAAAGGACAGGGTTGGTGTTCGGCTCAATCGCCGTAGAGATTGCAGCCCTCGAGGCAGAGTCCAGCCACCCGTCCTCGATCAGTGCAATCGGCTCTGAACTAAGGCTCGGAGCGGGCATTGGTGCGGCCCCCAGGGCACTGTCCGGCTGCAGAGCTAGATCATGCCCATCGTGACAGTGCGGCACGCTTGGCTGTGGCTTGAACCCGTCGAAGATCAAGTCTCCGCGGACGTCAGCCATATAGTTCAAACTTCCAAATATGACCTGATGGCTAGGGGCGTAGCTTTCGATCTGCTCCAGATGGCCAAGCGAATTGGCCCGCAGTGCAAAGCCGTCAAATACGAAGATCTGTCCGGGGAGAAAAGTCTCACCCTGGACCGCATCGTTGTTGATGATCGGAGGAGCCATCGGGCCTAAAGATGACGACACAGAGGAACTCTCAATGAAAGCACCAATGTCGGTGTCAAAACCGGTGGATCTCGGGTAGGGGGTCCCGAACTGTGCGTCTAGGTGGATGGTAACAGGAGACAAGGGACACGATGTTTTTACCCAGGTTCAGGCCCTCTTGATGGAGGTAAAACCCTACTCCTGCTTGATTAATATTGATGATATGGGTAGTACAAGAGTAGATCTACCACGAGATCAGAGAGGCTAAACCCTAGATGCCCTATGGTATGATTGTTTTTCATCCTACGGACTAAAACCCTCCGGTTTATATAGGCACCGAAGAGGGTTAGGGTTACACAGAGTCGGTTATAATGGTAGGAGATCTACATATCCGTATCGCCAAGCTTGCCTTCCACGCCAAGGAAAGTCCCATCCGGACACGGGACGAAGTCTTCAATCTTGTATCTTCATAGTCCAGGAGTCCGGCCAATGGTGATAGTTCGGCTATCCGGACACCCCCTAATCCAGGACTCCATCATTTATCAAACACACAAGAAGAAAACTAGAAAAAGAAAATTAAACTAGCATGGATAATACAATGAAAGAGTATGAGCACCGACAACTAGAATAGTGTGTGAACATGAATGTAAAGTCGGTGAGAAATACGTACTCCCGCAAGCTTAGGCTTTTGGCCTAAGTTGGTCTATTGCCACGGACCGTGGCTACTCTCCCCGGTGTACTGAGGGGTGTAATCCAGATACCACTGGCTGGCCAGCTCCTCCGGATCCCACTGGTAAGATGATGCACGATAAGGGTCCGGTGAAGGTTCCGGCTCAGGCTCAGGTTCTGGAGTGGATTCTTGGCCTCGATGCGCGTACACAGCTCCCGGCGTGACAAGAAAATTATGCAGTTAAATCAAACAACAGAGGCACAGGCAGAATAATAGTCTCATTGTGTTTCTTATTAAATATCAGGTTATACAGAAGCATCTTATCTTCGTTGTCAACAATAAACTCATGCGCTACCATGCTTTTGTAATCTAAAATGTAAGGAGGCAATATTGTCTCCTTTTTCTCATGGTGCCTAATAGGTATCTCAAAATATTTAGCAAGACGTGCAGCATAGATACCTCCAAAGATGGGGCCTTTTGTACGGTTCAGGCTTAGCCATTTAGCAATAACGGCACCCATACTAAAACTGTTATCACCAAACAAGGCGTGGTGAAGAATGATAATATCGGGAACATTGAAGTTTCCACTATTTCCACGACCAATTAAGCATCTACTGGCAAATATGGAAAAGTAGCGTAAAACAGGAAAGTGCATGCTAGAGATTCTCGCATCAGAACCCTTCTTTGGATCCCCTATAGTAATGGTGTTAACAAAGCCATCCACATCTTTACGATGTAGTTCATCTAATTTACCCTCAAAGGGTATTTTACATACCGCGCAAAATTCATGTAAAGACATTTTCCTGAATTCATCATATAAATGAAATGATACTGAAGGTGGTGACTTCTTAGGATAATAATAAAAAATTTGCACGGAAGTATTGGTGAGTAAGAGATACTGGTTGATCCGGTCGTGGAGGAAATCTAATATTAAAAAAATTGCACGAAAGTATTGGTGAGTAAGAGATACTGGTTGATCCGGTCGTGGAGGAAATCGGTGAGGCCTGCATTCTCGATCAAAGAATAAAAGTCTTCATAAATCCCGGCTTCTCTCAAGAATTTGTCACACGGCCATACTTCCGCTATGCGAGGAAGATTATACTTGGCCTTTTCCTTCTCTTTAGCTTGTTTTTCCTGGGAGTCTTGGCTAGAAGAGCCCCTCAAAAATCTCCTTACCATTTTTTGAAAATTTGTGAAATTGTAGGAACTTCAAAATAAAAGTGAATAAAACTGAACAAGATTGGTAGCAACTACTCCTACAAGTACCTAGAGCCTATATCATGCATTAGAATTACTTGGGACCTCATAAATTTGACATGCAAGCTCAAGAACATGGTCACCTATGCAGCAAAAATTTGCAATGAATAAAGCCCTAGAACAAAAACTAATTGGACCAATGGAGGAGTCACATACCAAGCAACAATCTCCCAAAGCAGTTTTGTGAATGGAGCTTTGAGCAAGGAGATCGAAAATCGCAGCAAAATGAGCTAGAACTCGTGCTTGAGCTGGATGGGGTTTTTCTGGGAAGAAGATGGAGTGTGTGGGTGCTGGCATAAGTGGAGGGGGGCCACCATGGGCCCACGAGACAGGGAGGGCGCGCCCAGGGGATGTGGGTGCGCCCTCCACTCTCGTGGCCTAGTGCTTGCCTCTCCTGCAGTGTTCTCAGTGCCTAAAATCCTCAAAAAATCAATAAAAAATCATACTAAATTTGTAGGGCATTTGGAGCACTTTTATTTTCGGGATATTTTTTATTGCATGGATAATTCAGAAAATAGACAGATAATACTATTTTTTTTCTTTATTCAATATAAATAACAGAAAGTAAAAAGGGGGTACAGAAGGTTGTGCCTTTTAGTTTCATCCATCTCATGATCATCAAAATGAATCCACTAACAAGGTTGATCAAGTCTTGTTAACAAACTCATTCCGAATAACACGGAACCGGAGAAATTTCGAATAACACTACGTTACCTCAACGGGGATATGAACATCCCCAATATTAATAATATCATACTTTTTCTTGACAGTAGGAAGAGGAAATTCAAAACCTCCAATAATAATAGTTGGAACTTTTCCAATAGAATTGATGCTATGAACTTGAGGTTGTTTCCTCGGGAAGTGTACCGTATGCTCATTACCATTAACATGAAAAGTGACATTGCCTTTGTTGCAATCAATAACAGCCCCTGCAGTATTCAAAAAGGGTCTAACAAGGATAATCTACATACTATCGTCCTCGGGAATATCAAGAATAAAAAAGTCCGTTAAGATAGTGACATTTGCAACCACAACAGGCACATCCTCACAAATGCCGACATGTATAGCAGTTGATTTATTAGCCATTTGCAAAGATATTTCAGTAGGTGTCAACTTACTCAATTCAAGTCTACGATATAAAGAGAGAGGCATAACACTAACACTGGCTCCAAGATCACATAAAGCTGTTCTAACATAATTTCTTTTAATGGAGCATGGTATGGTTGGTACCCCTGGATCTCCAAGTTTCTTTGGTATTCCACCCTTAAAAGTGTAATTAGCAAGCATGATGGAAATTTCAGCTTCTGGTATCTTTCTTTTATTTGTGATGATATCCTTCATATATTTAGCATAAGGATTTACTTTAAGCATATCAGTTAAGCGCATACGTAAGAAGATAGGTCTAATCATTTCAGCAAAGCGCTCAAAATCCTCATCATCCTTTGTCTTGGGTGGTTTAGGAGGAAAGGGCATGGGTTTCTGAACCCATGGTTCTCTTTCTCTACCGTACTTCCTAGCAACAAAATCTCTCTTATCATAACATTGATTCTTTGATTGTGGGTTATCAAGATCAACAGCAGGTTCAATCGCTATCTCATTAGTTTTGCTAGGTTGAGCATCAACATGAACATTAACATTATCACCAGGTTCATGTTCATCACCTGATTGTGTTTCAGCATCAGAAATAGAAATATCATTGGGATTCTCAGGTGTGTCTACAATAGGTTCACTAGAAGCATGCAAAGTTCTATCATCTTATTTTTTCTTCTTTTTAGAAGAACTAGGTGCCTCTAAATTATTTCTCTGAGAATCTTTCTCGATTCTCTTAGGGTGGCCTTCAGGATACAAAGGTTCCTGAGTCATTCTACCAGTTCTAGTAGCCACTCTAATAGCAAAGTCGTGTTTATTATTTAATTCATCAAGCAAATCACTTTGAGCTTTAAGTACTTGCTCAGCTTGAGTGGTAACCATAGAAGCATATTTTCTAATGAGTTTAAGTTCACCTTTTACTCTAGCCATATAATCACTCAAGCGTCCTATTTCAAAAGCACTATTCTTTAATTCTCTATCAACATAAGCATTAAAACTTTCTTGTCTAGCCATGAAGTCATCAAATTCATCTAAGCATGGGCTATGGAATTTAGTAGAGGGAATTTCAACTTTATCATATCTATAGAGAGAATTTACCTTTACTACCTGTGTCGGGTTATCAAGACAATATGTTTCTTTGATAGGCGGTATATTAAGACCATGTATTTCTTCAATAGGTGGTAAATTCTTAACATCTTCAGCTTTAATACCTTTTTTTCATTGATTTCTTTGCCTCTTGCATATCTTCAGGACTGAGAAATAAAATACCTCTCTTCTTAGGAGTGGGTTTAGGAATAGGCTCGGGAGTTGGCTCAATTGGCTCAGGGATTGCCTCAGGAATTGGCTCGGGATGAGTCCAATTATTTTCATTAGTCAACATATTATTCAATAGTAATTCAGCTTGGTCGACTGTTCTTTCCCTGAAAACACAACCACCACAAATATCCAATTAGTCCTTGGAAGCATCGGTTAGTCCATTATAAAAGATATCAAGTATTTCTTTTTCTTTAAGAGGATGATCGGGAAAAACATTAAGTAATCGGAGAAGCCTCCCCTAAGCTTGTGGGAGACTCTCTTCTTCGATTTGCACAAAATTACATATTTCCCGCAATGCAGCTTGTTTCTTGTGAGCAGAGAAATATTTAGTAGAGAAATAATAAATCATATTCCGGGGACTACGCATACAACCAGGATCATGAGAATTAAACCAAGTCTTAGCATCACCTTTAATGAGAACGGAAATATCTTAAGGATATAATAATAGCGAGACTTCTCATCATTAGTAAACAGGGTGGCTATATCATTCAACTTGGTAAGATGTGCCACAACAGTTTCAGATTCAAGGCCATAAAAAGGATCAGATTCAACTAAAGTAATTATTTCAGGATCAATAGAGAATTCATAATCCTTATCAGTAACACAGATAGGCGAAGTAGCAAAAACAGGGTCAGGTTTCATTCTAGAATTAAGAGATTGCTGCTTCCATTTAGCTAATAATTTCTTAAGATCATATCTATCTTTGAAAGCAAAAATAGCTCTAGCAGCTTCCTCTTCCATAACATAACCCTCAGGAATAACAGGTAATTCATAATCAGGGTGAGAACTTTCATCATCACTATAATCAATAATAGCATCTTCAATAGTTTCATTATCTCTAACCCTAGCAAGTTGTTCATCAAGAAATTCACCTAATGGCAAAGTAGTATCACGCACAGAAGTAGTTTCATCATAAGTATCATGCATAGAAGAAGTGGCATCATCAATAACATGCGACATATCAGAATTCATAGCAGTAGCAGGTTTAGGTGTCGCAAGTTTACTCAAAACAGAAGGAGAATCTAGTGCAGAGCTAGATGGCAGTTCCTTACCTCCCCTCATAGTTGAGGGAAAAATCTTGGGTCTTTCGTCTTTCAAGTTCCTCATAGTGATCAACAGATATAAATCTCAAGTGACTCAAAGAATAGAGCTATGCTCGCCGGCAACGGCGCCAGAAATTAGTCTTGATAACCCACAAGTGTAGGGGATCGCAACGGCTTTCGAGGGTAGAGTATTCAATCCAAATTTATTGATTCGACACAAGGGGAGCCAAAGAATATTCTTAAGTATTAGCAGTTGAGTTGTCAATTCAACCACACCTGAATAACTTACTATCTGCAGCCAAGTATTTAGGCTCAGTTCTTTTCTAGCTTATGGACGACTTATTGTGGAAAATAAGCCCAAGCTGAAAAGAACTCGTTTTTTTGTATTCAGCTTAATTTCCAGCCACAACCGGTCCCTTCACGTTTGGGAGAAGCCAGGGGAGAGCAGCTTCCCGAGCGCAGCCCTTTAAAAACTGAAGCGGTACATCGCTATGCCCTCGGTGTTGGCAGTATTTACAACAGAAATGCCACCCGCGAAAGATATAACCCCAGGCATCGAAGGCATCTCTCCCAAGTCCTGACGCATCATCAGCTTCGCGCGTCTGCTAGGTTTCCTCGCCGCCGCCTCTTGTCCAGCTAGCCGCCGCAGTCGCCGCCGCCGCCGTCCTTCCCGATGCCATGCAGGGAGGTTAGCCAACGTCGCTATCCTTCCCCAACGTCGCAATCGCTGGCCTCCGCCCGTCCCTCTGCTGCTTCCCGTCCTGCTGCACATCCGGCCTCCACACTACTCTCATCTTCACGGCAAGCTCCAGTCCCATCGTCCCCGTCCAAGCTCTTACCAAGGTAAGCACCGTCTATCCTTTTATCTTTCTCCTCGACTTCTTTCCAGTTCTGCATGTGATGCATGATGTTATAAACCATGTCATGCGATGGCATCTATCTGTGTCCGGGGTTCAATACATGTGTATGTGTCTGTGTAGGTTTGAACAATTGTCACCGGGTAGGATTGCTAGTTGCCTACAGATACGCTCCTGTGGCAATCGGCCGAATGATCTACATGTACATAAGTATTAGTACTACTAGCACTATAAAGATCAAAGCAAAGATCGTCCAGCAGCTTGATGTGCGAGTCTTATCTTGGTGTTCCTAATCGATTGCTCGAAGGTCTAGCCAGCTTGGGGCAAAAACAACTAGTCATCTTAGCTTTGTTCGTGCTGGTCGTCGTCGTTCTTCGTCGCCGTCGTCGGAAGTACTCGGCGCACGGACTGGGCCAACATATGCCACATTAGAGAGTGAACAAAAATACTTCTAATTGTACACTGATTGCTATGTACGTGTATTTATATGACCAAAAATACTGTCATCTATGAATTTGGTGTTGCGGCAGTGAGCTAATATTTTTATTAAATACATAGTGGGATTTTATTACTGCTAAGGGTTATCTGGTATGGGGTATGTGCTATTTGATTAAAATTGTACTCCCTCCGTAAACTAATATAAGAGCATTTAGATTACTACTTTAGTGATCTAAACGCTCTTATATTTGTTTACAGAGGGAGTAACATTCATTTTATGATAGATGGATAAAGGTAAATCTGGGGAAGCAAATTGGGATCCTGTTGCCCATAAAATTTTCCTTGACATTTGTGTTGAAGAAGTGAATGCAAATAACCGTTTTGATGGACATTTGAGCCCAATTGGGTACGAAAATATGATAAGAAAATGCAATGAGCGGACAAACAGAAATTATGTTCGCAAGCAATTCAAGAATAGGTGGGATTTACTTAAAAAAGAGTACAATTGTTGGAAGATGTTGAACCAAAAGGCATCTGGAATTGGAATAGATCCTGTTACTAGGAGCATTGCGGCCACTGATGAATGGTGGGCGACTGAGATACAGGTATTGAAGCATTCATATTACTTTTACTTGTTACTTTGCCATCCACTTTCTTAATTAATTTATTTGTGTAATATTTTTGTAGAGAAATGAGATTGCCGCCAAGTTTCGATATGCTCCATTAGTTGATGTGCAAAGAATGAGTTTTATATTTGATGACCATAGTGTGACGAATGCATATGCAAGGGTCGCAACTCCCTCGTCTCAAGTTGATGCCTCTCAAATTAACATTGAAGAGGATAATGAGGACGACTCGGGATGTGAGTTAGATGTTAACCAAGTTACACCCACCAATGTTTCATCTAAAGGTCGAGAAAGAGATCATGTCCTTATTCACCGAGTCCCAAGATGGTCCAAAAGGCGGCAAAAGATAGTGATGATAAAATGGTATTTAACCGTATGGTTGACCTTTGGGAGAGGAGGGAGATTAGCCGCAATTCAGCGATGTCTCAAACAAATGTGGATCATGTGAGAGATGAGATAAAAGAGATGACGACCATGGTGGTGAACGATGGAGGTCGGCCTGGAAGTGATGTGTATTTCTATGCTCTACAGCTGTTTACGAAGAAGGAACATCGCAATGTATTCAGTGCCCTCAAGGATGAGATTGCTAGTGTGAGGCTTGAATGGATCAAGCGGACATGGGATCTCTTTATGAAAAAAGATTAGAACTTCTGTGATGTTATTTGCTTTGAACAAAATTACTTGCTATCGACTTGTATTGTTGTGAACCTATGTTTTTTTTGGAACCTCTTGTTTGCACTCAGATTGTAATATAGGGAAACTGGATTATTTGTCATCAATTCATATGCATCATGGATCTTTTTTCTAGTCGTTTTTAATGCCATGTATCGTGTTTGATGGCTCAAATTATTTTGTTTTTCTGTGTACCAAATTATAATGCATCTATATTGTGTTCGTTATGCGACAGATGGATATCTCTGTAGAAGATGAAGATGAAGAATTAGATTTCTGCATTCTTGCAATGGCACATTATCTTCAAAGCAAAGAGAGGGTGCCCTATGCACCTAGAAGAGCACCAACGATGACGGGGTTGCAATGGGTGCAAGAGAAAGAGATGAATCCAAAAGCATTCTACTCAATGTTTAGGATGCGGAGGTCGGTGTTTTACCCATTGCATGACATGCTAGTTGAGACATACGGTTTAAAGTCAACTTGCAACATGTCAAGTAAAGAAGCATTAGCACTATTTTTATGGACTTTGGGGACATGCCAGACACCGGCAATATTGCAGATCGATTTGAACACAGTCGGTCTACCATTAACAAAAAGTTTAAAGAGGTTTTAATGTGTGTATATCATATGGCTGGTGATTACGTACGACCCAAAGATGAAACTTTCACCCAAGTTCACGACTCGTTGGCCTCACTTCAAGGATGCCATTGGGGCCATAGATGGAACACACATACCTTGTATTGTGCCTGAAAAAGAGCAGCCCAAATATCGCAACAGAAAAGGTGTCACCACTCAGAATGTCATGGCAATATGTGATTTTGATATGAGGTTCATTTTTGTTGTTGTTGGATGGCCTGGATCTGTTCATGACACCCGTGTATGGGCTGATGCACGAGCTGAATATCCCAGTTTCCCACACCCTCCGAATGGTAATGACTCATACATGCATTTTTTTACACTAGCCTTTTGCTTTAAATTACCGCTCTTCATTGTATTTTTGTTCCCTATATAGGAAAATACTATCTTGTTGACTCAGGCTATCCAAACAGAGATGGCTATCTAGCACCGTACAAAGGACAACGGTACCATGTACCTGATTTCCAGCAAGTACCTCCACGAGGGAGAAATGAGACCTTTAATCATCTACATTCCTCACTACGAAACGTCATCGAAAGAACTTTTGGTGTTCTCAAGATGAAATGGCGAATCCTTCTTGGCATTAGGCATTACAAAGTTGAAACACAAACAATGATAATTACTGCATGTACTTGTCTTCATAACTACATCCGTGAGAGCAAACTACCTGATGAGCATTTTGACATAGTTGAGAGTGGATCCTATGTTCACGAGGAGAGCGCTTCTCATCACTTTGCACCCCTATGATGAAGGCAATATGGGTAGCGTACGAGATGCTATTGCTGCGAGTGTCTTTCCTTGATGACTAGCTTTATTGTGTATGCTTTTGTTGGGAGAACCATGTAATATTTAGAATATCTGTCTTTCTTCACAAGTACTACGTACATGTATTTTTATTTTCCATATGTGCAACAACGATCTTCCTTATGTGGACTTGTTACAATTAAGCGATGTTTCAAAAAAAATTATGTTCGTATGTGCGGCTAAGCACTACAAAATAACCCAATTATTATTCCATCAAAACAGAATTTAGGGGGTATTATAGACTTTTTATTGTGTATATAGAAAATAAGCTAAGGGACATAGGCTAAAAAGAACTGGATGGCTTATCATCACTAGGCTTATTTCCACAGCGGCTTGTCAGGGGCTTATTTCCACAGTGGCTTCTGCATAAGCCAGAGGTGAAAAGAACTCGCCCTTAGTAGCAAAGTAGTATGATAGTAATGGTAACAGCGGCAAAAGTAAATATAATAGTTTTGTAGTAATTGTAACAGTAGCAACGGAAAAGTAAATAAGCGAAACACAATATGTGAAAAGCTCGTAGGCATTGGATCAGTGATGGATAATTATGTCGGATGTGATTCCTCATGTAATAGCTATAACATAGGGTGACACAGAACTAGCTCCAATTCATCAATGTAATGTAGGCATGTATTCCGAATATAGTCATACGTGCTTATGGAAAAGAACTTGCATGACATCTTTTGTCCTACCCTCCCGTGGCAGCGGGGTCCTAGTGGAAACTAAGGGATATTAAGGCCTCCTTTTAATAGAGAACCGGAACAAAGCATTAGCACATAGTGAATACATGAACTCCTCAAACTATGGTCATCACCGAGAAGTATCCCGATTATTGTCACTTCGGGGTTGTCGGATCATAACACATAATAGGTGACTATAGACTTGCAAGATAGGATCAAGAACACACATATATTCATGAAAACATAATAGGTTCAGATCTGAAATCATGGCACTCGGGCCATAGTGACAAGCATTAAGCATAGCAAATTCATAGCAACATCAATTTCAGAACATAGTGGATACTAGGGATCAAACCCTAACAAGACTAACTTGATTACATGGTAAATCTCATCCAACCCATCACCGTCCAGCAAGCCTACGATGGAATTACTCACGCACGGCGGTGAGCATCATGAAATTGGTGATGGAGGATGGTTGATGATGACGACGGCGACGAATCCCCCTCTCCGGAGCCCCGAACGGACTCCAGATCAGCCCTCCCGAGAGAGATTAGGGCTTGGCGGCGGCTCCGTATCGTAAAACGCGATGAAACTTTCTCTCTGATTTTTTTCTCCGCGAAACGGAATATATGGAGTTGGAGTTGAGGTCGGTGGAGCGTCAGGGGGCCCACGAGACAAGGGGGCGCGCCCACCGGTGTGGGCCCCTGGTCTTGATTCTTTCGCCAGTATTTTTTATATTTTCCAAAACTTATCTTTGTGGATTTTCACGTCATTCCGAGAACTTTTGTTTTCTACACATAAAACAACATCATGGCAGTTCTGCTGAGAACGGCGTCAGTCCGGGTTAGTTTCATTCAAATCATGCAAGTTAGAGTCCAAAACAAGAGCAAAAGTGTTTGGAAAAGTAGATACGTCTCCGACGTATCATCCACCCAAATGGGACTGCGAGGCCATAGGTTCCGTGGTGTGGGTACAGTGCTCTACCTCTGCAGAGTGTATTAAATCTATCGATAGCCACGCCTGTGGATAAGGGCCCAGTTCGTAAGTAAGTCACGCCATGGATCAACTTTTATAAAGTAAATCTTACACACTAAGTTATTTGCATGGCACTGGTTAAATCATGATGATGTCAGTGAGACTGACCGTTGTGGTTCCGCTTGTGATATGTGAATGATCACCGTTTGGTTACCAGGTAACCCGTTGAACCGAGTGTGGTTCCGTTGCAATCCATGAATGATCACCGTTTGGTTGCGAGGTAACCCGTTGGTAAGAGAGTCCGAGGGACTCGGTGCACAAGTTGTTTGCATGGTAGAAGTAGCATGCTGTTATTTGCATTTAACTTGATTAAATGTCATGATATTATTTGTCATTATGTTTATGCTTGTTGTGAGCTTGCAAGTACATTCAATGTACTGACCTGGCGTGTTATGCCAGATTTAAGGAAAGTCTAACTGGATCGGAGTGCTATCGTGTCTAGATCGTTTCCACATCGGTGTCCCCGTGCTATGGAGTCCCACTTCGTCGTCGTTCCGCTGCCGCATAGTTGTCGTGATCGAGGCCCCTTTATGCTCACCAAATAATGTACATATTGTTCAGCCGTACCGAGTGTGCCGCCTGGCCTCGCTACTTGATGTAATATCGCACTATGCTTCCACTAGGATCAATAAAGTGGTTATTTTGTGTACCAAGATGGTGTGTGTTGCCAGAAGACATGATATCTGGGTTGGCAATGCAAGGTAAACCGGTTGCTCTGAGCTGGTGTGCCACAACACTTGCTATCAGAGCCGCGCTGACTGTAGGACACGCTAGACCCCGACACGTTAAGTACAAACCAAATTGTGCTCCTGCTGAGTGGGCGTATCTTCTTGCTACCCCTGCAACTCCCATGATCCCTTCTCATCCCGCGCTTACCTCTGAGGGAGAGCCCTCAAGGCAGCATCATCTTGTTACTTTTAACCCGAAGGTCTCGGTTAACGTAGTCAGTTCAGGATCTGGGTCTGACTCAGGAGAGGATCCAGTAGCACCGGCAGAGTCCTAGAGCATCTAAGTATCCGCAGTGGTCATGTGATGTACGGATGTAGTTGTATGGGCCATGTTGTATCGTTTCATGTATGCGAATAGTCGCACCCGTGATGATGTCTACCTTTCATGTACGAGTCTATGTATAATTATGTTGGAACTTTTTATTGTTCCCCGTGTTTCTTGATTTTTTGTTTTGCTCTTTCGGGTTTGTCGCTAGCTTTTCTTCCCATTTTCGGATGTTGCTCATCGTGGTTGCTTTTGTTGGGAACAATAAATAGCAGGATGACGTGGGGAGGTAGCAGCACGCAAGCTTGCAAGGATGTCCCTATTCGTTGCTCAGCAAGACAGGCAGGACACTCCCTCGAGCCGTATCCGCAACCACCGCCTCCACCGCCAAATCCACCCTCCACTGAACAAATTATGTGCATGTTTGAAGAAAGAAGGAACAACGATATGATTGAGCTGTTAAAAAGTGTGCAAGCTATGGTTGGGTAGAATGGAACTCAAAATGGTCATCACTCAAAGCTGTGAGATTTTCAAAGGACTAAGCCTCCCAGTTTCAGTCAAGTGGTTGACCCTTTGGAAGCAGATAAATAGTTGCGAACTATTGAGAAGAATCTTGAAATTGCTCGCAATGAAGAAGCCGACACGGTTCCGTTCGCTACCCACTATCTTGAAGGAGCCGCTGCTATATGGTGGGATAATGTTAAAGCTATGTGGCTTGCGGGCGAAGAAATCACTTGAACTAATTTCAAGGACCAATTCCACAAGTACCATATTCCAGCTGGTATCATGAAGGTCAAGCAACGCGAATTCCCAAGTATCACTCAAGGAAATCTATCAGTAAGTGAATATTTGCATAAATTCAACCATCTGGCCCGTTATTCTCTTTATGATGTGGCCACAGAGGGAAGGAATATCGGCATGTTCCTTGGAGGATTAAATCAACCACTCAGGTGTACTCTCAGCATGCTCGACTTTCCAGATTTTCAGTCTTTGATAAACAAGGCCCTCATCACAGAAAGGGAGCACAAGCTTGTGAATGACAACCGACCCGCAAATAATGACCACAAGCGTAAATTCGAGCCTAAGAAGGACGGACAACCCGTGCAAAAGGCCCGTACCTGGCAGTAGACTCAAGTGGAGTACAAACCAAATTGGTAGCAAAATACGAACAAGACCACTACCCAAGTCAAGAATGTTGTCACCAGTCCTATGCGCGAAGAGTTTCAGCGCAACAACTCCTGGTTTAACTGTGGACACGCCGGACATTATGCCAGACAGTGTCCCAAGAAGTCTAATGCCCCGTTCCGGCCGCAAGTCAACCACATGGGGCCATACCCTGCCCAGAAGACCATCCAAGGGCAAGTTCATCACCTCTCCGCAGACAAAGCCCAGGAAAACCCCGAAGTCGTCATTGGTATGTTCCCTGTTAATAACATACCCGCAATAATTTTATTTGACTCTAGGGCTTCCCACTCTTTTGTTTCTCGGAGTTTCGTTGCCCGAAACAAATTTCCTTGCTTGATTTTGGGAAAAAGTATGATGGTTCAATCCTCGGGATCCGTGCTCAAAAGCAATCTGGTCTGCCGAAATTTGGAAATTGATATCAAGGGAGTCAGTTTTCCAACTCCTTTGATAGTCATCGAGTCTGCCAAGTTGGATGTTATTTTGGGAATGAACTGGTTGACCCAATATCAAGTGTGCATCAACTGTGCGACCCGAGAAGTCACCTTGATGAGTCAGGAAGGGCAATCCATCAAATTCTATGCCCGCAGAAGTATGCCCATAAGAGAACTGGTCTTCACTGCTGTAGCTGAAGAATTGAATTTAATTCCTGTGGTTAGTGAATTTCCGGATGTATTCCCCGAGGAATTACCAGGAATGCAGCCAGACCGAGAGCTTGAGTTTGCAATTAATCTTGTGCCCGGGACGGCACCATTATACAAAAAGTATTATCGGATGCCTTCGTCCGAACTCGTGAAATTAAAGAAACAGCTTGATGAGATGCTGCAGAATGGATATATCCACCCAAGCTCATCACCATGGGGATGACCCACAATATTTGTGGACAAGAAAGACGTCAGTCTCAGAATGTGTGTGGACTACCGATGATTGAACGATGTCACCATCGAGAACAAATACCCGCTGCCAAGGATTTATGATTTGTTTGATCAACTTAGTGGGGCAAAAGTATTTTCCAAGATTAATTTAAGGACCGGATACCATCAGCTCAAAATCAAGAAGGAAGATATCCCTAAGACCGCGTTCACTACCCGATACGGTCTCTATGAATATACTGTGATGTCTTTCGGTCTCACAAATGCCCCTGCCTTTTTCATGCATATGATGAATAAGGTATTCATGGATTTCTTGGATAATTTTGTGGTGGTTTTCATCGATGACATTCTCATATACTCAAAAAGTGACGAAGAGCACAAGGAACACCTCCGAGCAGTCTTATAGAGACTCGGTGACCATCAGCTATATGCAAAATTCAGCAAGTGTGAGTTTTATCTCAAACAAGTCGGATTTTTGGGACATGTTCTGTCAGCGGAAGGCATAGCTGTGGATCCCAGCAAGGTGAAAGACGTGCTTGATTGGGCAGCACCCACGACTGTATCCAAAATTCGGAGTTTTCTTGGATTAGCCGGATATTACCGCTGGTTCATCGAAGGATTTTCCAAGATTGCCAAGCCAATGACAGAGCTCCTCAAGAAAGATAAGAAGTTTGAATGGACTGAGGACTGTGAGAAGAGCTTTAACGAGCTAAAAACCAGATTAACATCAGCACCGGTACTGACTCTCCCAGACATTTACCGCGGCTTTGATGTGTATTGTGACGCCTCCAGAAAAGGTATTGGATGCGTACTCATGCAAGATGGCAAGGTGGTAGCCTACGCATCTCGCCAGCTACAACCCCAGGAAGGGAATTATCCTATGCATGATTTGGAGTTGGCCATTGTTGTGCACCCTCTAAAAATTTGGAGACATTACCTCATTGAAAAAAGATGTCAGATATTTACCGACAACAAGAGTCTCAAATATATATGTACTCAGCCGGACTTAAACCTTCGACAGCGAAGATGGCTCGAGTTGGTCAAGTACTATGATCTGGGAATAAATTGCCATCCGGGAAAAGCTAACGTGGTTGCTGATGCCCTCAGTCGCAAGCCTGCCAGTTTAAATGTCATGATGGAGTCCTTGCCTCCTGAAAATGTTGCAGAAAATACTGCATGAAAATCCAGAAAAATACTGCATGAATCAACACGCATTCCTAGCTATCCCAGAAAATGGCGCGGTCAATGTCTCGTAGGCAGGCCGCAAAGCCAATAAAAGAGAGCATAGGATAACAAGAGTAAAACACGTACCATAGGGGGCCTTTGCAAGTGTTGCAACAACCATGGTGTGGCATGGTAGTGCGTGCAGTGAATTGAAGGGATCTCTGGGTTTGCACGCACCTTCAGCAGCACAGTGGGGTGGCCATGGTATATTGATCCTACCTCAGGGAATCACATAGCATGTTGTGTCATAACCCTGCAAAAAAGAGGAAAATTTACTACTTGTACTCACCTTGTCAAATGTGTCCAGCTAACATATGTTGCACATAACTAAACACGGAAGATTATCTATTGCAACATATTCAAGAATCAAATGCTCATTCCTTTGTATCTGCTTTCTGCGAGGACCATTACTCTATCTTTAACAAGGCCAAAACTTCACAATAAAAATTTACACTAATCTTCAAATGGTGGACATCCAATGTGAATCTAAAACAATTATAAAGCAGATGCCAAGTCTGTTGATCCCAGTGCAGCAATTGCACAATCAGCAGCGAGCATCATAAATATTGAGCAACATAAGCTATGAATTGTCCATAGTACATTTCAGAATTAATAGATTTCCATCTCTCCTGATCTCCAAATCCAACATGTGACCTATCAGCCAAACTGAAAGAATAGAGCTTGAATGAAATATATAAGAATACGTATGCAACAATCGAACATTCGTAGTTCTTGCCATGATGTGGATGAGGTCAGACGAATGGGACTGGCCATCAACGCCGGTCGGCTTCATCCAGTCACGCAATACCCCGCCAGCAGTGAGAACATGATATGCCCAACCGCCTTGCCTTCAGGCGAGATGCATGGCCAGATCAAGTTGCGGCCATGGCGAAGAGGTGAGTCTGAGGACGCGAACAACCACATGGGGAGTGGGAAAGAGGTAGAGACTCACCTCGTGGCTATAGGCACCCGCATAAAGGAATGGAAGGTGGGATGAGGCCGAATCTTTGTCGGCGGCTGCCGCGGGGAGGGCAGTCATCGTCCTCTCGTGTTCGTCACTGAAGAGGAGGTGCGAGAGCGTGAGGGAATTCGGGTGGACAAAGGGAGGGGCCGCGACGCGCGGCAAGATCCTATCGCGGGGATAAAACCCTACCGTCGGCGAGGGATCTTGCCGCGACCCCTTCCCGCCGGCGAGGATCTTGCCACAACACCTTGCCACGGCGAGGGAGTAAAACCCTAATGAATGGGATAAAATCAAACTGAAAATAGCCCTGAAATTCATACCGAAAACACCCACCAAATATTTGGGACGGAAAATTTGATCAGTTCCAAATATTTTTTCTTCCAAAAATGCCTCTTGGTGTCTGATATAATACATGTGACATCAGCGTATTGCATCGGATCTAGACCGTCGAATTCGCTCCGACGGACAGTCCATATCGACCGGATGCACTATAAAATGACTCATAACGAAATGTGATACCAGACATATTTGTCCAATGCGGCCTATTCGGAACAAATGGTTTGATGATATGTATTCCCTTCATTCATAATCGTATTAAGCAAACATATCTTAATTAGGCGTGATCTGTATGTTCTTTAATAAACAAACAATATGTACCATCAAACTCCAATGCAAACAACTACTTTGCTCTAAAAGTATGTTTAAGACAGCTATATCACATGGTTAGAGTATTAGAAAGAGACTACATAGAAACATTGGAACTATCATATTCGAAGTATCTATCTTCTAAATTTTGATTATTATCACAAGCTTTGAACCTGTGGCACATAAGATTTTGTACGGCTTCAGCAGAAACAGTTTTCTGTTCCGTCAGAACTCTGCAACAAAATAACAATCAATCAATTGTTAGTCACAAACTAACTAGAACCAAGCAAAGAAGTAGAACATGCTCATCTGCCGTCGATTTTGATCGTCGCACGTCGACCCAAGCTGGCTACACAAGCACAACCGCTTCATGTTCAACATATAGAAAGATATTTGGTCAATTCTTTTTTATATTAAAACCCTTACCTACGCAACCGCCTCAGCTCCGAAAGAAAAGGCTAGGGTTCATCTGCCTCCCGCCGGTACACCGGCGGTCCGCCACGTCTACGATGGCCTTAGGGCCATGTGGGGGCGGTGGATCTTGGTCCTTGCCGACGGGAGGGCTTCGTTTTTAGACGTTTCTTTGAATTTTGTTAGGGTTTGTGATGACGCGGCACTCTGAAGATGGAACATGGTTCTCCCCGCCTAGCCACCGTCTCGGTGATGCGTCTAGCATCGTCTGTGGGCATGTGGAGGTGTGCCTTCGGTGGATCTATCTTTGGTGAAATTTTTTGTATCTAATCGCCGTTCGTCTACGTTTGTTTCTTCATGTTGGATCTTTTCGATTATGCTACTCTTCATTTGCGGAGGTTGTTTTTCTGGTGCACTGGTCCTATAGGGTCATAGCACGACGACTTCCCGATTGTCTACTACAAGTTTTGCCCGACTCCATGGGTGTTGACGGTGGCGCGTCTTTGGCTCGTAGTCGTCTCTAGGCGGTCTAGAGGTCTGGATGTAATATTTATTATTTTTTAAGTTCATTGTACGGCCGTGATTGAAATGAGTAGATCAGAAGTTTTCAAAAAAAAACAACTCAACATTGTTATTGACTCACATGCACAGTGAAAGCCAGCTAGCTTTGTAGGGTAGCAACGAGAGCGGCAATGTAGCTCACGAGCTCGCCTGCTCCCGCTAGGCGTACGAATCGAACAAGACATGTGGTGCGGTGCATTGAATGCGAGCGTAGAGGCTAGCAGTGGGCTACGTACAATGTAACAGTGGTAAACGCTCAGGCGCCGTTTGATATGACGATGCCGTCACGGCACAGCATGCACATGTACCCACTGTACAGGACGCCGACTGTTTAAACCGATCTCTGCACCACTCTGATTAAAACGTGTGGCTCAGTCACCATGACTTTAGCTCTTTGGTCAGCGTCTTGACTTTTAACTCCTTGAATCATTACAGTCAGCTAACACAAGTGATAGTACAGAGTCCAAGCATGCATGGTGCAACCAGCGAAATATGATTCGGCCACACTGCAAAAAAGGATGCCATGTAAAAATAGTACTAATATTTATGGCCCGTGGAAAGCCAAGAATTTTATTGCATGTAGTATCACGTCTTGAATGTCGACAGGTTGTGGAAAATGCAATATCTAAAAACAAGCTTGGTGAGAAGCTATTAGCTGAAAATGTGACTAATGGTAGGTTAAAAATAGAACAAGCTTGGCAAGCATTGTGAAAATATTGTTTAGATGTTTCGAAACATTTTCTTGAATTGTCAACAATTTTGAAATCCGAATATTCATAAAGTAAAAAGACACATTTTAAAATTACAAACATTTTTTTTGCGAAAATGTGAATAATTTTAGGAATTATGAACATTTTATGAAAAATAAAAACAAAATTTTAAAACGTGAATCATTTTTAAATACCTGAACATTTTTTAAAGTGCTAACGCTTCTGAAAAAGAAGAAATTTCAGACGAAAAAGTTTGAAACCTAAACAAAATTTTAAAGTGCTTAAAAATTTCAAAATTTGTTCCCATTCTTAAGATTTTCAGAAAGTGTTCGCACTTTAACATTTTGTTCAGGTTTCAAAATTTGTTCCCATTTTTACAAAAAAAAAGGTTTATGTTTAAAAAATTTGAGTTCTGAAAATTTGTTCGCACTTTAACATTTTGCTCAGGTTTCAAAATGTGTTCCCATTTTTTCAGAAAAAGTTTATGTTTAAAAAAATCGAGTTCTGAAAATTCGTTCCCACTTTAAAATTTTGTTCAGCTTTCAAAATTTGTGCCCATTTTTTCACAAAAATGTTTATGTTTCACATATGTTCGTGTTTGGAAAAATTGTTCGCACATTAATACTTGTTCTGGTTTCAAAATATGTTCGTGTTCTGAAAAAAATGTACTTTTTTAAAAAGTGTTCACACTTGAAAAACTGTTTGCAGATTTCCAAAATGGTCCAGGTTTTCAAAACTTCTTTGTGTTTCTTCAAAACATGTTCTGAAAAATGTCAAAATGTTTGATTTTTTTGCTTTTAAGAACATTAATATTTTAAAATTAATTAAAATTTTCAAAAATATTCTAAAAAATGTCAAAAATGTTTTCAAATCTCGAGGCTGCAGTATATGATTAAATATTGTCGCGCTTCTCATTTGTCAGCAACAATCGTTAGTTAGAGAGGCTCACAGCAGTGGGTCAGCGGCGCTAGGTTGCAAGTTTGATTCTGTGTGAGTATCACATTTGTTATTTTTAAATGTCCTGTTACGAAAAATCAAATATGTTTTGCATCCTGGCGTAGATCGACCTGTTGTATCAACAATCCCTTTGAGAACGTGTTCAAGGTTTAAAATAGACCGGGATCAAAGAGTTTGATTTGTTGACTTAAGTGATTGAAAGTTCAGTATTCGGTTTACGTTTACCAGTTCAAGGTTTGTTTGGGACTTTTTTTCCGTGGACAAGATTTCCTAGCAACAACAAACAATCAACACACATATTCCCTGCTCCTTTTCTCTGATGTGACGTGGACACACACTCAACCGATGAACACACTTCCCCTCTCAATGATGTCAAAAAAAAACCTTGTCTCTCAAACACAGTAGTATGAGTAGTACTCATGATTTTATCGGTCACTCGTACTAAGTTTCAGGAGTTAAAAATTAACATTTTTTTCAAAATTCGTCAAAACATACTCAAAATGGATCTTACTTGAAAGCCCTCATCACGAAAAGCAGGAATATGAAAACAAAACTTAATTTGAACTTTTTATTCAAAACATATAAAAGTTTAAAATTGAAAAACAAAAGAAAAAACATGCACGAGGGACTCGGCCCTCGCACCTACGTGTCCCAAATCCTCTCACATTTTCTTTTCAGCAAGCTAACATATGCAAAAATAAATAAATGCAATTGTATAGAAGTTCCCTTTTCTTGCAAATAACTATATAGAAGTTGCACCGGAATCACGTTCCTTCTGTTATAAGTTAGCAATTTTGATTATTCACAACCAAGGTGAACACTACAACCCAAGCAATAATACAACATATTTACGGCTCAGCCATTTCTCGAAATAGGCCCGCACCCCACTTTATATATGAAGCATAAAACAATACACTTTGCATCATGTCCTCAAGAACTTTGTCGACACTCATGTTTGCAACTACCATCAACTTTCATGTACCCTCAAATTCCAGACATATGGTTTAACAACAAAGGTGATTAGCTTGATAATACAAGATCACTATAACTATATATGTCATTATTAATATTTTTGGAAATCTATGGAACATTGGAACTTGCCGATCAACAATCACAACAGTGCTAGGTAAGTTGGTGGATTAGCGCAAATGAATATCTCTCTGTTATGTTCATCTTTGAACACCCCAAATGCCCCTGCCTCATTATTTTGGCTTTCGAATTTAAAACTTCTATAATTTTTAACCAAATTTTTAATTAAGTTTCATTTTCATATTCATATTGCTTGTGACAAGGGCTTGCAAATAAGATCCATTTTATATATGTTTTGACGATTTTCTGTAAAAAAATGTTAATTTTCAATCGTTGAAACTTAGTGCGAGCGAACAATAAAATCGCAAGTTTCAAAAACGCGAACATTGAAATCTTAATGTTAGTGTGAGCGAACAATAAAATCGTAACATTTCAGAAACTATGAATGTCATAACTGTAAGTTTTAGATACTTATAACTTTTTTGAGTTGAGACACTTAAAAATTCATGTGCCAAAATTTGGGGTCCATAAAATCGCCAGCGTGGTGATCCTAAAAAAATCGGCAGCGTGGCTGTCTTGTGGTGTTAAAAAAAGCATGGCTATCTTGCTAAAAAAATCAATGTTTGTGGTGGACGTCCGACCGACCACCATACTGCCGGCGACGGGGTGCCGCCGTGCACGCGTCCAACATTATGCACATGTGAAGGTCGTAGACGCCGTCTCTGCTGCGTAGACGTCCGTCGTCTCTTCCGTCCATTACTCGCATTAAACAAGCCGCCGTACACGTCCTGACATACACCATGCGG
The DNA here is from genome assembly GCF_018294505.1 of Triticum aestivum. Classification (NCBI taxonomy): domain Eukaryota; kingdom Viridiplantae; phylum Streptophyta; class Magnoliopsida; order Poales; family Poaceae; genus Triticum; species Triticum aestivum. The sequence goes on from NC_057804.1 coordinate 622,954,464, forward strand.
CCAGCATCCCGAAGCGAAGGAACGACTCACGATTCCGTGAGTAGGCGAGCCCGTCCACGCCCATGAGTTTTCGGGTAGCAACATCATATAATCTACTAAATACACACGCCCGCAAAGGTCAGGTTGCATGTCGCCGCTGTGCTGCGCCGCACCTGCACCAGCTGCACCGAACACTACTTAGTGCAGAGCTACACTAAACAACTTGGGCGAACCAAGCTGAATGAGAACATAAGTTTTTCTTTCTCTCACAACCTATTTCCCCCCTTGGCCCACTGTTTTCAAGCAAAAAATCGGCGACCAACAGCCCAGTTGTGCTTCAACTAAGCTCAACTATGTGCGACAGTTATGTGTCGCCCGTACCGATTCCTAATAGTATAATCGCATACGCATCACCACTAGCAGTCTGGCCCATTTAACTGTAGTTATTCGCTGCATTCGCTTGTCCTTGTTATGCGGTTCCGTCTAGTTTCTTTGTTTTTTCCTTTCCTTTTATTTTATTTTCTATTATTTGATTTTTTTCACCGGTATTTTGGTTTTCCTTTTCTTTCACATCTTTTATGCTTCGGTTTTCTCACCTTTTTCCATCCTTTTTTATGTTTTATTTTTTCTTCTTTATACTTTGGGTTTCTTCAGGATTTTTCGTTTCTCCATTTTTTAACCATTTTTATATAGCAATTTAACATTTTCCAGATACATGTTTAATATATTTACCGAAACATATTTTGTTTTTTCTCAAATACATGTTAAAAAATTAAATACATGTTGAAACGTTTTTTGAATGATAAAAAGTTCTTTTAACTGTGCAAATATATTTGTACATTGTACTAACTATATTTTGAAAATCTTATGAAAATATTTTTTTAAATTGCGAAGATATTTTTCAATGTACAGAACATTTTTTTGAATGTACATAACATTGTTATTGACTCACATGAACATTTTCTTACCTTTGTATAAACTTTTGCACAAACATTTTTGCAAAATGTCCCTAACACATTTTTGACACTTGTGAAGATTTTTGTAAATGTAACATACATTTTTTCTATTTATCAAATATTTTTACTGAATTATACGAATAATTTTTTATATTTTTATATAAATTTTTCTGCTTTATTCATGTTTTGGCTTTCTTTTTTATTTTTGTTTATACCTCCAAATGTTCTAAATATATATTACAAAAACAGACACATAAAACATATGAAAAACAGTTAACAAGCATTTCAAAATTGTTAGATGTGTATAGAGAAAATATTTCTCATGTACACGAAAAATGTATACAATATAATGTATATGAAAAAAGTTGAAGATGTATTTAAAAGTATTAATCAAGTATTTGAGAAAGTTCATAAAGTATTACAAAATTAATCAAACATTTGATAAATGTTGAATGTGTATAGAATTTTATTGGCAATGTATGCGCATTTTATATACTCCCTCCGTCCCAAAATTCTTGTCTTAGATTTATATAGATACGGATGTATCTAACACTAAATTATGAATAAAAAATTTTAAGACAAGAATTTTGGGACGGAGGGAGTACTAAACAACACAGTGTTTATAAAAAAATGTTATTCATGTATTTATAAAATATTAAATGTGTATAGAAAATGTCCCCGATGTATACAAAAATGTACAATGTACATTAAATCGAAGTAGACCTCAAAAACATAGATTAAAAAAGTTAATTATGTATTCAGAAACATAAAACATTTATATAAAAATATTCCTGATGTATAAAACAAATTGTACATTGCCTGTTAAAATGGTTATTGTCATAAAAATTATTTACCATGTATTAAAAAAGGTAAGTGTTGTATTTTATGTTTTAGAGCATATTAGAAGAATGTATTAGATATCTAGAAATATATGCAATGTGTATGAATAAAATAGACATTAAAAACATAGTGTTTCTACAAATGTTAATCATGTTTTCCAATATGTAAATCATGTTTATAAAATGTATTTTTGATGTATATGAAAATTGTTGAATGTGTACTGAAAATAGTTGACATGTGTTGAAAAAGAGCGACCGATAAAAATGGACAAGAAACAAAAAAAAAGGAGAAACACAATAAAAAAGAAAAAAGAAAACGGTAAAAAGAAACGAAAACCAAACCAAAAGAACGAAACACTAAAGTCCGAGAGGAAACAAATAAAAATGAACAAAACCAATCAAAACTAAGAAAGGGACAATGAAAACCAAAAACAAAATCCTAAGAAAACTAATGCAAAAAATGGAAGTAGTAAAAATCAACAAAAACTCCAAAGAAAACCAAAGAAATGAAGAGAAGAGAAAGAAAGGAAAAACAACATTGAAAACCGAGAAAAGAAACAAAAAAACTGTGAAAACATACGAAAAACAAAGAAAGCCCTAAAGAACCAAAATAACATAACATAAAGACAAAATAAAATGAAAAGATGACAAAATCAGAACAAAACAGAACACTGTAACGATTCAACGAACCAGAAATACCGAATCGGGGTTGCCCAGATACGACAAAGAGTGAGATCCTTCCCTCTCGCGTTGAGCGAGAAATGGCTTTTCTTTTTCTTTGTTCTTTTTTAAATGCATGGATTTTTAAAATTCTAAAACTTTCTTCAAATTCATGAACTTTGTTTTACAAACTCGATGACCTTTTTCCAATTCCACAAAAAAAAATTAAAAATCCATAAACTGTTTTTTCAAATTTATGAACTTTTTAAAATTTCAAATCTTTTACTCAAATTTGAATATTTTCAACTTGGCGTGCTTTCTTTCAAAATTTCACTAATATTTTCAAATCCATGAACTTTTTCAGTTTTTGCTAACTTTTTAGTGAACTGCTCCAAATTTGTAAGCTTTTTCCAGTTTTGTGCAACTTTTTTTCTCAAAATCCCCAAACTTTTTGCAAGTCCGTAATTTTTTCCCAAAAATGATGATGTTTTTTCAAATCTACAGACATTTTTTTCGAAAATTGTGAATCGTTTCAAATTTGTGATCTTTTTTCAAATCCGTGAACTTTTTTTTCCAAAAATCGCTGCGAACTTCTTCGAATGTGCGAACATTTTTTCCAAAATCACAGCCTTTTCTGAAATTCGTGACCTTTTTATTATGCATTTTTTAAATTAGTGAAATTTTTTGAATTCATGTACTTTTTTGCATTTTTTGGATTTTATTGTATTTTATTTTATTGCTTTTTCAGAAATATCAACGGTAACGGTTGACATGACTAAGTGAAACCAAGGCGCGCCCTAGGCATGCCACCACGTCGCCATGATATTGGGCCGGGCCATGAATGTGGGCGTGTGGGTGCTGGTTCTCCTAGTCGGCGCAGTACGAGGTTTCCACTACTGAGGCATGAACGTGGGCGTGTTCGTGCGTCCGTGTGCACAACATCGCCGGCTACACCCCACAGGCCACCTAGCCACATCCATTGGCCGCCACTCTGTGCTCCCCACACTACAATCCCCACCATTGCTTCAGGGACGACACTTTACGCACGATCTGCAAACGATGTTCCTCTCCAACAGCACTAGCATCAGCTAAAAAAAGAAAACAAATAACCTCCTGCGTGCACACTCACTGCTGGCCCTCCACGTAGGATCGTGCAGCCGTCGGCTGTAATCTTGTCGTCTGTATAGCAACGCCGTTCAATGAATGGGAGGTGGCGGGAGAGAGTACACACGATACTCGGGTCAAGCGCCACGTGGGAAAGAGTGTGTGTGCGCTTCCTCCGACTCCTCCTGACTGTTAGGTGATACTCCCTCCGTTCCATAATGTAGCGCATATAGATTTTCTACAAATTCAAACTTTATAAACTTTGACCAAGTTTATAGAGAAAACTATTTATATCTACAATACCAAATGTATATAATATGAAAGTATGTGTTGTGATGTATCTAAGCACACGTATTTGGTATTCTAGATGTATATGATTTTCTCTACAAACTTGGTCAAAGTTTATAAAGTTTGACTTCTAGAAAAATCTATATGCGCTACATTGTGGAACGGAGGGAGTATCTGAAAGGGTAATTGGGTCATCTTCATCTTTAACATAGCCTGCACCCAAGTCCAGCTCGTTCCTCCCGTTGGCGGATCCTTTCCCACCGCCGTGGAAGCCACCATGTCCACCGCCACTTCTAACCCTCCCGCCGAAGCCCATGCCTCCATCATAGCCACTGTTGCCCGGGCATGCTTCTGCCTCTGCACTGCAGCACCGCGCCGATCACTGCCCCTGCATCGACATCCACTGCACCGGCATGAGTCGTTTAGCGGCACCCGAGAAGGCCAAGGAGCGTCTTCCCGTCTCGCAGCACCATGGGTCCATGGCCATGGCGTCATCGGTGACGACATCACCATTGGCGCCACAAAAATCCGCCCTTGCGCGCACTGAGCAATATCCATGAATTTTGGTTTGATCCCAAGCCAATGTCGAGTAGGACCACCGGGCCCAGGGCAAGTGCAACACATAAATAGAATGAACAACCATGCTTTTGATCTAAGTCACCAAGTAGCAAATCGCAGTTTAGCACTCCAGGGTATGGTGCTGGTGCATACCATATAAAGAATAAATTATGGCATTGTTGTATTCGGCCATGCAATCTCCCATTGAAATTTTGCAACGTTGGATGTGAAAGATTTTCCAGTGGGGCAAAACAGAAACCAACTCTCCAACGGTGGATGTAGCCATGGAATCTTGCATTGCATTGGTTCAGGACCCCATTCCTCATGTTCACTAGTGAAGCGGTAGCTACCAAAGAGTTGCAAGGAACGAGCAATCACCAATCCAAAAAGATCATAACTCAGTAATCCATATCCACTGTGTACCCTTAGCATTGCTTCAAAGAATGGTTATTTGAACTTGTGAGCACCAACAGAATGAGCTACCATCACTATGGCATAGCACGCAGATAGCAGTGGCATGTGGCAATGACACTGGTTAGAACCCAAAAGAACACCATCAAATCTTCCATTGGTCTCTCATGCAGATGTACTTCGTGTTGAATAACGTGATTGTATTGGAAACATATGATAGACTAGGAAGTATTCTGGCTTACTCCAAGTAGATCATTATACTCATATATATATATATATATATATATATATATATATATATATATATATATATATATATATATATATATATATATATATCCCTTCTAACATGGTATCAACCTAATCGATCGAACCCTAGCTGTCGCCCGCCGCTTCGGCCCTATGCGCTGCCCCCGGGGCGGTCGGTCTCCATGACCGCCGCCGAGGGCCGCGCCGCCCGTACCTAGGGTTTGTCCGCCGGTCATAGAGAGTCTTTTTTTCCGGGCCCTTGCTCCTGGTTTTTCTCTCTCCCGCCGGTCATCTTGATCGACATTTTCTTTTTGGTATTCCGGTCTATGCTTGATCGCTTTGCGTCGCCCGCCACAACCGTCGACCCCCGCGCCTCTACTCTGACATAGGCGTCGACAACACCGGTCGCTTGGTAATCAACCGCGCGGCAAGGCTGGACGCGCCGCCCAAGGGACGCCTTCGTGCGTCGCTGCCAGCCGTTCGTCCGCACGGTCTCCATTGTCGGTCCGTCTTCGCCCTCATCGCCTGGGACATCACCGACAACGTCGCAATCGACTCCGATCTGCGAGTCGTCCTCGCCATGGCACGTACAGCGTCGTCGTCAGTCTGATCAACCGATCACACGCCTGTCTTCGCCAAGCACATCCCTGAGCACGAGCCTACCGCCGATCGAGCCACAGGTTGCCGTCGCATCATCCCTTCGGACCGCTGCGTCGCTGCCCGAGGTCTTCCAGTCGGCTGCCCCGACCCGTGCACCGCTCCCACCAATGCCCCTTCGGGTTGTCGCGCCGCGGCCCGCGGTCCACGTCGTTGCCCCGAGATCCTCCAGCCGGCTACCCTTGTAGCCGCCGCCGCCTCTGCATCGCCCCTTAGGGCTATCACGTCGAGATACGCGGTCCACGTCGCGTCCCGTCGGTCCATCGCCCCCGGCTAGTGGTTCTCCACATGGCTTCCCGGACCTGCCAGCCGCCGCTACACCGCCTCTTCAGGCTGTAGCGTTCTGGAACGCGGTCACCACCGCCGCCCAAGGCCGTCCCCGTGGTTGCACCAACCCGCGCTTCGCCGTTGCGCCGCCCCTTCAGGCTGCAGCGCCGCAGCCCGCGGTCGCCGCCGCCGCCTCGAGGTGTTCCCGTCGTCGCCCCGACCTGTCAGCCGCCATTGCGTCGTCCCTTCAGACCGTAGCGCTGCGGCCCACGATCCACTCCGCCATCATGGCGCGTCGACCTCCCGTGGTATGCGCCGCGCCATCTCCCTCGACGCGGAACAGCCACCGTCCCCGCCGGTCTTCATCACGCTATCGGGTTCTTCGCCAACTTCGAGCACCGCCGCCGCACGCCTAACCTAGCCGTTGCCGCTCTTCTTCGACCGCCGCCGCAGCTACCCTTGTAGCTGCCGCCGCTCGTCCACCCCTTCGTCTTCGTCCAACACCAGCCCATCGCTAGCGTCGTCGTCATCTACCCCGACCACTTCGTCTACTCCGACCACCGTTGGTGACATCGGCCCCGCACCGATGGACACCGCAATCATCGCCGAGCTCTTCTTTGCTGGCCCCTCCGACTTATCCTACATGGTGTACAGCTCGTGCAGGTCCTTCATCTACGCATGCCCGGTGCTGGCAACACCGATGCATGCCTTCGTCCACGACTCGTCCCCATGTCTGGCAAGCCTAGTGCGGCGCTTCGTCAACTTCGACTTCGCCCGTCTACGCATGCCCAGTGCTGGCAACACCGACGCGTGCCTTCGTCCATGATGTGTTTCCGGGCTTGGCAAACCTGGCGCGACGCATCGTCAACACCATTCTCCTTCCCGGCGCACCACTTCTTCGACAATACTGCGCCCATGACTAACTCGGTGCCTCCGTGCGCCCGTGGCTCCACGGCGACTTCCTCGACACCGGCTACCACGACTCGACATCAACCACGGCATTCTTCGCACGGCTACCTTGACCATGGCTACACCACCCTACATTCTCAGCTACTTCGACAAACGGCACAAAGGGCTATCGCCTTGCTTGAGCAACCTCGTCGGTTTTCACTCCAACCACGGTTTCCGCGATGCATCGTCTGTTACGACCGTGAGGGGGTGTCCGTCGGCTTGATTTCGGGTTCTTCTCCAGTCTCACCGTCTGCGTCGCTACCGTTGTGACTGGGAGGGAATGTTGAGTAACGTGATTGTATTGGAAACATATGATAGACTTAGGAAGTATTTTGGCCTATCTTGTACTCCAAATAAATTATTGTACTCCTATATATATATGCCCACAAGGCTCAAGCAATATATCAACTATTTCACTAAATCCCTTTCTCCCTTCTAACACTTGGGTTGTGCACCAGCAATTCCATTGACGACAACATGGAATGCACTGGAACTGGTACTCGTACAGTACACACAGTATGTCCCATAACAAGTGTAGGCAGGTACCTGTGGTCCAATCCATAAATACAAGACCAACAAAATCAGGACCTAATTTTTCACGAGCATCAACAATGCAATTGACCCATGCTAATCCATGACTTGTTACTTGTTCACTACTTGCTGTAAAATTTTGTAGTTTTTATTTTTGAATTGTAAAATTTTGTAGTTGAAGGTATGTGTATGAGTAATTAAGACCTAGTTTGTGGTAGCTACTCATTCTTGTACCAGATAGATGAGAATACTTCATGTACATTGCCTCCTGAAAAAAATTGCCAGGTCAAGACAAGATGGCAAATGGAACCAAGCATTACACAGCTCCAGTAAAACAGCGAGAATATTCTGCAATTGCTCAAACTGAAGAATCCCATAATAAGTGTACCAGGAAATGCTTATATTCAGAACTGGAAGTTGCTTGGGATAGATGGCGAGGGTACGTTGAGCACAGATTATTGCAGGTAAATCTTCGGTAGCTAAGTACTTGGGACAAATAGCATCTTCAGAGCACTCCCAACTAAATGACCATACTACTGGAACTCCAAGAAGTATATGACCCAACTCACTATGCCGGTCCATGAGAATCTCACAAATGGCATTACTTCTAGGTGATTTGATCAACTTGCCAGTGACAAGTTTAATTCCACAAAATCTGAACTAGCACAAGGTATTTCCATTGGACCCGAGCAGAACATTCAGAAGCACTAGTTTGTCCATCTTCAAGTCTCGGAGAAGAGACCACCATTATCAGAAAGCTCGTGGATGCATGGTTCAGATCAGTGCATTCCCTAACAACAACATGAACATCCTTAGTTGTTCGAGACAAGGAGATGCTTCAAAACGTGCATTGGTTGGCTGCATGTACTGAACACCAAGTCTGTGTAATTTAACTAACCCCGGCGGCAGCCAAAGTGGTCGCCGTTCATCTCCAATGCCATGAGAGTTCCTGTAAACTATACTGGAAACCTTGACTTTAAACGCCTTGCGCGAAACAGCCGCATCCAACTTGGTGATGTCGACGATGCCAATGACGCCGGCGTCGAGCTCCCAGCTCAACACCGGTCGCACGGGAGCCGGTTGAGAACCAGTGAACGTGGGTACGATTGATTGTCCAGTGTTCAGCTGCGGCAAGGCCACATTGTCAACAACTCAACATCAGCATGTTGGGGATTTTCATCGAACACCTTGTTTGCTGCATCCAACTGAGCACTTGACCACACAGACTCTGGCGCATGAGGTAGTAGTAAGGTGGGATGGGTGTCTCGAAGAATCCGTTGTCGTGGTAACATAGTGTGGGACTGTGGGTATCGACGTCTGGTCATTCCGTCGAGCACTTGACCCCTGTCACCTGCACCAACCGACGATGCATGCTCTGAGGGTCACGCAGATGATCTCCGTCATCAAAATGGTCGCCGGAACCACTGTCTGATCACGCCTGCCACGTCTGAACGTCCCCGACGTTGAGCCGCCAGTGAGCCACCGCCGTTAGCCACTAATCACCGCACTATTTACACCCATTGCTGACAGTTGGGTCCCACTGTTCAATTAACCGGTGATTATTTTCTTATTAGGGAAATTGTTAATCAGATAAGCCATGTCAGGTTTAATTTGAATTTTGTGGAATTTAGATTTAATTTGAATTTTAGAAAATACTTGCAAACTTAAAAAATTCACAACTTTTTGACCATATCTCCAATTGAAAAGTGTTATATATGAAAAATGATCAAAAAATGCACTCTATCTGTTTACGGCATATTCGTACATGTTAAGACAACTTAAACATGATGTTCAGGGGAAAACATGAAAAATGGCATTTTATTTAATTAATTCAAAGTTGGGAGTGCTATATTTCCTTGAATTCCACTTCAATTAAATTGATGCTAAATGCATTAGATCAATTCAACACCATTAAAAAGTCATGTTGTGCATATATGGATGAGCACTGCAATGTATTGAAGTTATCTGTTCTCTTGTCCGCATTTTCTTCTTCTCGATTGAAGTTGACCCCAAAGACAGGTTCAACAACGCTTCTGAAGATCACTACATCGCTACTGTTTTGCAAGGCAAGCAAACCCCTAGAGTTGATATCGATACAGTCCTTTTATTAATGATTTCTTCCTCAGTTCAACGCATTAGGATTTATCATTCAGTTGTTGCTTTTAGTTCGCTAGATAAAACCTATCCTTTGCATGACCTATCCTTGGAACCATACATGGTTTTACCATGATTCTAGCATGATTAGGAGTTGCTTGATATCCATAACGTGGCCCAACTCCATGTTGTTCTTAGCCATGCTTAGAGATGTGCAAGTATCAATCATGATGGACGATGAACCGAATGTGGTAGGGACTATTTTCATGACAGTGATAGCTATGAAGGGTATGTATGTGAATATGACTACAGGTGAATATGAGAGGCCTTGTTGGAGAACATGGTGGTTTGTCTCATTTGCGCCGCTCTTAGGACCGAGTTCTCATATCTGTGATCCAAGACTAAGCGTACTACCACATGAGGGATCACTAATCCCTCTCGTCCTACTAACTTCAATCGGTTTCCGGTCCAAGAGTCGTACCTAGTTCGAGCTTTCCATCTGGCATCATTCATGAAGGCAGAGGTGTGGGATTGCAAACATTGTGGGCCGGCTTGTGAAGAAGACAAACTATCCTACGGGATGGGCTTTAGTTGCGTCTCACAACAATTGGGTCCATACTGTAGAACCCACAGAACTTGCAATTATGGCTTTACTCATGTGAGTGGCTCCCTGGACTAGAGCCAAGTGTAAGGTAAGTGTCGTGGCCGATGACCCTCCCCCCCCCCTCCCCCGAAGGGTGCAATCTGAAATTTAGATTCAATTGGTACATGTGGGAAAGGAGTACACACATGTAGGGTTAAATCTATTCGAATAGCCGTGTCCGCGGTTAAGTGGCTCATCTATGCTTGATCTTAGAGAACTTTAGCGGTTACTCTAAAACTGCCCAATAAGAGTGAGTGCTTTGGATTGCTTCCTCACGGCTGAGATGAACGAGAATCGATGCTAGTTTACAATGGCGGAGCCAGGAATTATACACAAGGGGGGCCGAATATTGAACAAGACTCTAAAAGGTAACATGGTGTATCAAATATGTATGTGATTTTTTCTAGAAAAATAATAGAAATTGATGCCAGTATAGCAGAATATGTGCTATTATTACTAATGAAGTGTTGATAATATAGACATATCACATAGATAGCATGAAAGCAAAATGCATAATTAGATGGCAATGAATACACAACTAACAGTCAGGAAAGACCTTTCGTCGTATTTAATCCAAGAACAATTGATTTTTTAGGGTGTTACGTTGGTAAAACGTCAGCTATTTATATATTTTGAAAACAAAGTAACCGAGAGACATCTGTAACAAAATTTGCCTTGTCCTTGTGTATTTTGCCTCTTCCGACATTGTCTTGGAACTGTAGAATAGTTAGTGACAGAGGAAAAGCCGCAGTACAAAATAAACAAGGGATGGCTAGTGTGTGTGTGTGTGTGTGTGTGTGTGTGTGTGTGTGAAGCAATCGAAGCTAAAGTCAAACATGCTATTCACTTTTACTACTCAGTTGGATCTTCTGTGGGTACTCTATCTCACTAAAATGCTATTCGGGGAGGGATATAGGTGATAGGTGAGGCCACATAGCTCTTTGAAGGAAATATGGCCTAGAGGCAATAATAAAGTTGTTGTTTTTATATTTCCTTATATCATGATAAATGTTTATTATTCATGCTAGAATTGTATTAACCGGAAACTTGATACATGTGAGGATACATAGACAAAACACCGTGTCCCTAGTAAGCCTCTACTAGACTAGCTCGATAATCAAAGATGGTTAAGTTTCCTAACCATAAAGATGTGTTGTCATTTGATGAACGGGATCACAGAATGATGTGATGGACAAGACCCATCCGTTAGCACAGCATATTGATCGTTCAGTTTATTGCTATTGCTTTCTTCATGTCAAATACATATTCCTTCGACTATGAGATTATGCAACTCCTGGATACCGGAGGAATGCCTTATGTGCTATCAAATGTCACAACATAACTGGGTGATTATAAAGATGCTCTACAGGTATCTCCAAAGGTGTTTGTTGGGTTGGTATAGATCGAGATTAGGATTTGTCACTCCGAGTATCTGAGAGGTATCTCTGGGCCCTCTCGGTAATACACATCATAAGAAGCCTTGCAAGCAAAGTGACTAATAAGTTAGTTGTAGGATGATGTATTATGGAACGAGTAAAGAGACTTGTCGGTAACGAGATTGAAGTAGGTATGAAGATACTGATGATCGAATCTCGGGCAAGTAACATACCGATGACAAAGGGAATAACGTATGTTGTCATAATGGTTCGATCGATAAAGATCTTCATAGAATATGTGGGAGCCAATATGAGCATCCAGGTTCCGCTATTGGTTATTTACCAGAGAGGTGTCTCGGTCATGTCTACATAGCTCTCGAACCCGTAGGGTCCGCACGCTTAACGTTCGATGACGATTTTGTATTATATGAGTTATGTGATTTGGTGACCGAATGTTGTTTGGAGTCCCGGATGAGATCATGGACATGACGAGGAGTCTCAAAATGGTCGAGAGGTAAAGGTTGATATATAGGACGATAGTATTCGGACACCGGAAGTGTTCCGGAGGGTACCGGGTACATATCGGGTCACCGCAAAGGAGTTTCGGGCAACCTCGGCAAAGATATGGGCTTAATGGGCCGAGGGAGGAACAGACCAGCCCATAAGGGGCTGGTGCGCCCCTTTCCCTGGCCGCAGGCCCTAGAGGAAGGAAAGGAACGGGCGCCACCTCCTCCCGCCTTTCCCCCTTGGCGGGAGAAAGGAAAGGGGGGCGCCACCTTCTCCTTCCCTCCCCTGGTCGCCAATAGAAGGAAAGGGGGGCAGCCTAGGGCAGGAGCCCAAGTAGGATGCCTCCTACTTGGGGCTCCCCTAGAGCTGCTCCCTCTCCGTCCCTATATATATGAAGGGGGGAGGCGCCTAGAAAACACACCAACCATTGTTAGCCGGGTGCGGCGCCTGAGGGAGTCCTGGATTAGGGGGTATCCAGACAGCCGGACTATATACTTTGGCCGGACTGTTGGATCGTGAAGATACAAGACTCAAGACTTCGTCCCGTGTCCGGATTGGACTCTCCTTTGCGTGGAAGACAAGCTTGGCGATCTGGATATTAGATCTCCTTCTTTGTAACCGACTCTGTGTAAACCCTAGCCCCCTCCGGTGTTTATATAAACCGGAGGATTTAGTCCATAAAGGGACAATCATAATCATCATAGGCTAGCTTCTAGGGTTTAGCCTCTACGATCTCATGGTAGATCAACTCTTGTAATACTCATATCATCAAGATCAATCAAGCAGGAAGTAGGGTTTTACCTCCATCAAGAGGGCTCGAACGTGGGTAAAACATCGTGTCCCCTGCCTCCTGTTACCATTAGCCTTAGACGCACAGATCGGGACCCCCTACCCGAGATCCACCGGTTTTGACACCGAAATTGGTGCTTTCACTGAGAGTTCCTCTGTGTCATCGCCGCAAGGCTCGATGGCTCATTCAATCATTAACAACAACGCGGTCCAGGGTGAGAATTTTCTCCCCAGACAGATCTTCGTGTTCGGCGGCTTTGCACTGCAGGCCAATTCGCTTGGCCATCTGGAGCAGATCGACAGCTACGCCCCTGGCCATCAGGTCAGGTTCGGAAACTTGAACTACACGGCCGATATCCGCGGAGACTTGATCTTCGACGGATTCGGGTCTACGCCAGGAGCGCCGAACAGTCACGATGAGCACAGCTTAGACCTACTGTCAGACAATACTCGGGATATCGCACTTGCAGGAGCTTCGGACCTAAATCCAGGGCATATTGCGTCGTCCGAGGACGGGTGGATGGACCCCGCCCCGGAGGCCGCACACTCATCGGCGGTAGAGCCGAACACAGACTCCACCCCCAAGGAAGCCCGTGTCACCGGACCCCCGGACTCGTGTCCGGCTGTAGGTTCCAGACCGCACGCCCCTGAGCCCGCCGAATCTGGTTGGGCTCCGGTAATGGAGTTCACCGCTGCGGATATCTTCCAGCACTCGCCCTTTGGCGACATGCTGAACTCATTAAAGTCTCTCTCTTTGTCAGGAAACTCTCGTCCGAACTATGTCCGGCTCGAGTGAGAAGCAGGCGACGAGGGAATTAGTTGCCCACCCACCACCCACTTCATTGCCACTGTCGATGATTTGACCGACGTGCTTGACTTCGACTCTGAAGACATCGACGGTATGGAAGACGATGTAGGAGAAGAACAGGAACCACCGCCCACGGGGCGCTGGACAACCACCTCGTACGATATATATATGGTGGACACTCCAAAAGAAACCAATGACGATGAGGCAATGGAGGATAACCCCTCAAGGAAGAAAGCAAAGCATGGGCGTCATCGGCGCCGCTCCAAGCCCCGCCACAGCAATACCGGCACAGGAGACGAAAACAATCCGGATGGTGCCGAAGATGAATACAACCCAGATCAGCCTGCCTTTGAGCAGGCCGAACAGGAAGACGGGCAGGTCAGCCTAGACGAACAGGAGACAGACGGATACCCGGAGGAGGACAACTACATGCCCCCCTCCGAAAACGAGATGAGCCTCGGCGATGATGAATTCGGCGTGCCTGAGGATCCCGTAGAGCAGGAGCGCATCAAGCGCCGGCTTATGGCCACTACGAGGAGCCTGAAAAAGAAGCAGCAGCAGCTCCAAGCTGATCAAGATCTGCTCATAGACAGATGGACTGAAGTCCTGGCAGCCGAGGAATATGGACTCGAGCGCCACACCAAAGGCTACCCAAAGCACAAGTTGCTACCTCAACTCGAGGAGGAGCCTATACTACCAGCACAGGACGAGGCTGACCGGCCACCTCGTGGCTGGGATAAAACGGCATATCAGCCCGAATACCAGCCCGCACCCTCACGCCAATACACTACGGCCCGGGGCAATAGGCAGGACCTACGAGACATACTGGACAACAAGGCAGGACAGCCAAGATCGATCTACGAATCGCGGGGGCGTGCCCCAACACGTGACGATGATCGTCATGCCAGATACACTATCCACAAGTCCGGTCGGGCCGAACATAGCCAACCAGACTTATTCGAACTGCGTAGCCACATAGCCCGACATAGAGGCGCCGCACACCCCCTCTGCTTCACTGACGAAGTGATGGATCACGAATTCCTAGATGGGTTTGAACCCGTAAACATCGAATCATACGATGGCACAACAGACCCCACAGTATGGATCGAAAATTTCCTTCTCCATATTCACATGGCCCGCGGTGACGATCTACATGCCATCAAGTATCTTCCCTTAAACTCAAAGGACCGGCCCGACACTGTTCTAAATAGCCTGCCGGCAAATTCCATCGGCAGTTGGGAAAACCTGGAGGACGCGTTCCTCGACAACTTCCAGGGCACGTACGTGCGACCACCGGATGCCGATGACTTGAGTCACATTACCCAACAGCCCGGAGAGTCAGCCAGGAAATTCTGGACTCGGTTCCTAACTAAAAAGAACCAAATTGTCGACTGTCCGGACGCTGAAGCGTAAGGGTCTTATAGAGGGGTATGCATATTTTTCGTACAAATGAGCATTTAATTACAACATATATTTTATTAATAATAGCCCAAATCTTTTTAGTGTGTTCTAAAATATTTCTTTAATGCCATTAAACCATAAGATATGTATGCCTATAATGTGTAAAATCTTCCTCTACTACGTGTCAATTGAATCATACAAAATTGGTTGAATATCGGCACAAATCTTTCTTTAATGCCCTCAAATGTAAGGAATTAATTGCACTATGCATAAATCTTTATATAGTGCGAACTAAATGAAATAAGTGCATGACAACTCTATGTATACCTTTTTTAGAACCATGTCATAGATCCTATGGACCATAAAAAAATATTTCCCGTAAAGTAAAGTTTACATTAAAAACAAATCATGATAAAGATTGTATCATATCTATTTAAAAATATATTAAAATGTTTACGCAAAATTAGAATACAATAAATAATAAAATTTAACCTTGAGAACACACAATATTAAAATATTAACTATTGTATAATATAACCTCGAGCGTCAAATTCAAAATGGATTTGTTCATTTAAACACTATAATAATAAACACATGTAATGCATTTGTGTGAACTCAAGGTTGTTGAAACGTACATGTCAATTTATTGTGAATTTTATAGTCAATTGTACATATTTGTTAGAATTAGTTTTCCCTCTTTAGGAGTGGCAAAAACAAAGTTTTCCCTATGGTAAAAAAGTTTCATTTTTTGTTTTAGGAAGAACTTGAGGAGCTCATCCCCAGAGAAAGGCTTTAGAGGGTGCTACTTGTGAACTGCGTTGGGATTTCCCCGAAGAGGAGAGGATGATGGAGTACAGTAGAGATAAGTATTTTCCTTAGTAAATAACCAAGGTTATCTATCTAGTAGGAGAACCAAGCAACACCTCGTTAGCAGCACCCGCACACAAACAACAAATCCTTGCAACCCAACGTGAACAAGAGGTTGTCAATCCCTTGACGGTTACGAGCAAGTTAAATTGTATGGTGTTTTATAGATCGATGAAACAAAGATACAAAATGAATAAAATAAAATAAAAATGCAGCAAGGTATTTTGGGTTTTAATATATGATAAAATATAGACCCATGGGCCATAGTTTTCACTAGAGGCTTCTCTCTTGAAAATAGCATATGGTGGATAAACAAATTACTGTTAGGCAATTGATAGAAAAGCAAATAATTATGACGATATCCAAGGCAATGATCATATTTAGGCATCACGTCTAAGACAAGTACACCGACTTCTGGATGCATCTAGAGTATGAAGTTCATAAAGAAGGGAGTAACTCATTAAGCAAGATGACATGATGTAGACAAGATAAAATCACGTATGAATAAACCCGATCTTTTTACCCTTAATAGAAACGGTACAATACGTGACATGTCCCCTTCTATCACTGGGATTGAGCACCGCAAGATCGAACGCATTACAAAGCACCTCTCTCATTCCAAGAAAAATCAATCTAGTTGGTCAAACCAAATAAATAGATTGGAGAGAAATACGAAGCTATAGTAATCATGCATAAAAGAGTTTAGAGAAAACTCAAATAATATTCATGGATATATCTGATCATAAACTCACAATTCATCGGATCCCAATAAACACACGACAAAAAGTCATTACATCGGATAGAACTCCAAGAACATCAAGGAGAACATTGTATTGAAGATCAAATGGAGAGAAGAAGCCATCTAGCTACTAACTATGGACCCGTAGGTCTGTGGTAAACTACTCACGCATCATCAGAAGGGCTGTGGAGAGGGGTGCGGCTTATATAGAGTGCGCTGCAGCCCCATGTCTCCCACGGCGCCAGGGTAATTAATGCCATTGAATGAGGCAGTTACTAGGTTAATGAGCCTATACTACAGCAGTTACAGGTAACGGTAGCTATAACTCTATTTAGTGGAGGACTTATGATCCCTCGACCGTTGCAGATCCCACGATGTCTTCTTGTCCTGTACGTCCGAGTGGTAGTTCGTCCGTTGAGTGACGTGTCGTTGTCCGAGTGCTGCGGGGCCGTACGAGTGATCCTCCTGATGTATCATCCGAATGCTGACATGGTCTAGAGACCTACCTATGAAGGTGATGGGCCCCCTATGGGTCCTAGATGATGGGTCCTTGACCCTACCTGTAATAGGTGACCGCATCACCAAGTACAAAGATTTGACCGTAAATACCCCACTTCCAGTTAACTTCCACTGGAAAGAATCAGGTTGGTCAGAGAGTTGAACATCCATCAATCTCTGCACAAGGTGAAGCTAGAAATTCCAACGCTCCCCGACTAAGGACCTCGTGAACTGGATATTTAATGGGACCCCTTTGTATTACTGAAGCCACATAAACGTCCTTACATTGCACAATGTTATACAAGGTGGGACACTTTAAGGCTAGCGGCGTCTTCCCTAACCACGTGTCCTCCCAAAATCTTGTTTTGGTACAACTACCAACAACGAATTTTGCTCTGTGAAAGAAGGTATCTTTTATCCTCATTAGCCCCTTCCAGAATGGTGAGTCATTAGGTCGTACGGTAACCTGGGCCAGAGTTTTAGAGTGTAAATATTTATTGTGATAAATTTGTGCCCACGTACCATCAGTCTTGATACATCTCCAACGTATTTACTTCTCCTAACACTTTTCCTCTTGTTTTGGACTCTAATTTGCATGATTTGAAAGAAACTAACTCCGGACTGACGTTGTTTTCAGCAGAACTACCATCATGTTGTTTTTGTGCAGAAATAAACATTCTCGGAATGGAACGAAACTTTGCGAGGATTTTTTATATCAATAAAGAGAATTTCTGGAGCCAAGAACCAATAGAGGGGGGCACCTGGGTGGGCACAACCCACCAGGGCGCCCCCCTCTAGGCGTGCCCAGGTGGGTTGTCCCCACCTGGTGGCCCCGCAGACCCTGAAACCTACGCTATAAAATCACATTTTTCCAGAAAAAAATGAGGGAGAAAGAATTAGTGCGTTCCACGAGACGGAGCCACCGTCACCTCCTTTTCTTCATCGGGAGGCTAGATCTGGAGTTCGTTTGGAGCTCCAGAGAGGGGGATCTTCGATCTTCGTAGCACCAACCCTTCTCCATCGCCAATTCCATGATGCTCCCCACCGGGAGTGAGTAATTCCTTCGTAGGCTCGCTGGTCGGTGAGGAGTTGGATGAGATTCATCATGTAATCTAGTTAGTTATGTTAGGGCTTGATCCCTAGTATCCACTATGTTCTGAGATTGATGTTTCTATGACTTTGCCATGCTTAATGCTTGTCACTTTGGGCCCGGGTGCCATGATTTTAGATCTGGACCGTTTATGTTATCACCATTATATCTATGTTCTAGATCCGATAATCTTGCAAGTTAAAGTCCCCTACTACATTTTAGGATTAGGCAACCCCGCAGTGACTATAGTCGGGACCACTCCCGGTGATGACCGTAGTTTGAGGAGTTCATGTATTCACCGTGTGTTAATGCTTTGTTCCAGTTCTCTATTAAAAGGATGCCTTAATATACCTTAGTTTCCAATAGGACCCCGCTGCCACGGGAGGGTAGGACAAAAGATGTCATGCAAGTTCTTTCCATAAGCACGTATGACTATTTAGGGAATACATGCCTACATTATATTTATGAACTGGAGCTAGTGTTGTATCGCCCTAGGTTATGACTGTCACATGATGAATGTCATCCAAAAAATTACCGATACAATGCCTATGAATTTATTTTATATTGTTTCTGCTAAGTTACTACTGCTACCGTTACTATTGGTACTACTACTATTATCAAAACTATCACACTGCTTTGGTACTGATCACTTTGCTACAGATAATTAATCTCCGGGTGTGGTAGAATTGACAACTCAACTGCTAATACTTACAAATATTCTTTGGCTCCCCTTGTGTCGAATCTATAAATTTGGGTTGAATACTCTACCCTCGAAAACTGTTGCGATCCCCTATACTTGTGGGTTATCAGGACCTTTTTCTGGCGCCGTTGCTGGGGAGCAATATCTATATTTGTTGAGTCACTTGGGATTATTATCAGTTATTTACTATGAAGAATCTGAAAGGTGCTAAGACTACTGATTTTTTCCTCTAAGACGAGGGGAGGTAAGGACCTGCCATCTAGCTCTGCTTTAGATTCACCTTCTGTTATAAGTAAACTTGCAACACCACCACATGCTATCAATCCTGATATGTCGCAAGTTATTGATGATGCTACTTCTGCTATGAATGATGCGTATGATGATGCTAGTACCTTGCTTGATGATAATATGCCTCTAGGTGAATTTCTTGATGAACAAATTGCTAGAGTAAGACAACATGATATTATTGAATCTGATGATGAGCTTGAAACTGAAAATCTTGAAACACCTGCTAGAACTAGCCTTCCTAGATATGAATTGCCTAAGCTACCGGAAGGTTATGTTATGAATAAGGAGACAACTAGATATTCTTGCTTGTAAGGATAGAGATGATCTAGAGAAATTATTATGTAAGTATAAAGAAAAGTATCTGAATGCAATATGATCCTAAGTTTGCTACCTCACCTATCTTTATTGATGATAAGGATTAGGAATTCTCTATCGACCCAGAGTTAATTACTTTGGTTGAATCTGATTCGTTCCATGCTTAAGAAACTGAAACTGTTGTGGCACATCTTACTAAGTTGAATGACATAGCCACCCTTTTTACTCATGATGAGAAAACTCGCTATTACTCTATTCTCAAATTATTTCTGTTCTCATTAAAGGGTGATGCTAAAGCTTGATACAATACTCTTTCTCCTGGTTGTGTGCATAGTCCCCAGGATATGATTTGTTACTTCTCTGAAAAATATTTTCCTGCTCATAAGAAACAAGCTGCCTTGCAAGAGATATTTAACTTTGTGCAAATTGAAGAAGAGAGTCTCCCACATGCTTGGGGAGGCTTCTCCAACTGCTTAATGCTTTGCCTGATCATCCTCTTAAGAAAAATGAAATACTCGATATCTGCTATAATGGACTAACCGATGCTTCTAGGGACTTCCTAGATAGTTGTGCTGGTTGTGTTTTCAGGGAACGGACTATTGGGCAAGCTGAAGAATTATTGAATAACATACTAAAAAATTATGATGATTAGACTCTTCCTGAACCACCGCCTAAACTCACTCCGAAGAAGAGGGGTATATTATATCAAAGATATGCAAGAGGCAAAGAAATCTATGTAGGAAAAGGGTATTAAAGCTGAGGATGTCAAAAAGTTACCTCCTATTAAAGAAATACATGGGCTTGATACACCACCACTGCCTAAGGTGGTAGAGGTAAAGTCTCTAATGAAATTCAATGACAATGATAATCCTCATAATATGCACCCTAGCCAATGCCTTTATGAGTTTGAGAATTATATTAGAAAGCAAGATCACTTCAATGCAAATGTTATGAAACAATTGAAATACAATTCTGATATGATCGCTCGCTTGAGTGACTTTTTATTTAGAATCTCAAATGATGTTAGAGGTGTGGGAAAGCATGCTTCTATGGTACAAACTCAGTTAGAACAAGTTGCTAAATCTCAAAGAGAATTGCTTGATGAAATGAATAACAACATACATGACTTTGCTGTTAGAGTTTCAACTAGAGGAGTTAAACTGACTCACTAACCACTTTATCCTGAGGGACACCCAAAAATAATTGAATAGGATTCACAAAGGAACAATACAACTGCACCTAGTCCTTCTAAAAAGAAGAATAAAAAGAAAAATGATAGGACTTTGCATGCTTCTAGTAAACCTGAAATAGAAAAACCTCTTGATAATGATAATGATGTTTCTATTTCTGATGCTGAAACTCAATCTCGTAATGAACATTCACCTAGTGATAATGAAAAAGATAATGCTGATGTTCAGGAAGATACTCAACCAAACAATGAAAAGCAACCAGATAATGATGTTGAAATAGAACCAGCTGTTGATCTTGATAACCCACAACCCAAGAATACACGATATGATAAAAGATACTTCATTGCTAGAAAACACGGTTAAGAAAGAGAACCGTGGGTTCAAAAACCTATGCCTTTTCCACCCAAGTCAACTAAAAAGAAAATGAGGAGGAATTTGAACGCTTTGCTGAAATGCCGAGGCCAGTCTTTTTGCGTACTTGCTTGACTGATATCCTGAAAATACCTCCTTATGTAAAGTACATGAAAGACATCATCACCAACAAGAGAAAAATACCGGAAGCTGAAATCTCCACCATGCTTGCTAATTATACTTTAGAATATGGAGTACCTAAAAAACTTGGAGATCCGGGAGTACCAACTATACCTTGCTCCATCAAAAGAAATTATGTGAAAATTGTTGGTTAACACAGTAATTTCAAAAAAAAATCCTATGATCACGCAAGATCTATCTAGGAGATGCATAGAAACGAGAGGGAAGAGTGTGTCCATGTACCCTCGTAGACCGAAAGCGGAAGCGTTTAGTAACGCGGTTGATGTAGTCGAACTTCTTCGCGATCCAACCGATCCAACTACCGAACGTACGACACCTCCGCATTCATCACACGTTCAGCTCGATGACGTACTTCATGCTCTTGATCCAGTTGAGGACAAGGGTGGGTTCCGTCAGCACGATGGCGTGGCGATGGTGATGATGATGCTACCGACGCAGGGCTTCACCTAAGCACTATGATGGTATGATCGAGGTGTGTAACTGTGGAGGGGGGCACCGCACATGGTTAAGAGAAACTTGTGTGTTCTAGAGTGCCCCTGCCCCCGTATATAAAGGAGGAAGGGGGAGGCCGGCAGTCCCCTATAGGGCACGCCAGGAGAAGGGAGTCCTACTAGGACTCCAAGTCCTAGTAGGATTCCACCTGGTGGAAGGGGGAAGAAGGAAGGAGAGGGAGAAGGGAAGGAAAGGGGGGCATCGCCCCCTCTCCCCTAGTCCAATTCGAACCCAAGGGGGGAGGCCAGCCCCTTGTGGCCCTTCTCTCTCCCCACTAAGGCCCATGGTGGCCCATTAGTTCCGCCGGGGGGTTCCGATAACCCTCCGGCACTCCGACAATTATTTGGTAACCCCCGGAACTCATCCGGTGTCCGAATAACATCATCCAATATATCAATCTTTATGTCTCGACCATTTAGAGACTCCTCGTAACGTCCATGATCTCATCCCGGACTCCGAACAAACTTCGGTCATCAAAACACATAACTCATAATACAAATCATCATCGAACGTTAAGCGTCCGAACCCTACGGGTTCGAGAACTATGTAGACATGACCGAGACACATCTCTGGTCAATAACCAATAGCGGAACCTAGATGCTCATATTGGCTCCTACATATTCTACGAAGATCTTTATCGGTCAAACCGCATAACAACATACGTTGTTCCTGATACGTCTCCAATGTATCTATAATTTTTGGTTGTTCCATGCTATTATATTACCCCTTTTGGATGTTTATGGGCTTTATTTTACACATTTATATCATTTTTGGGACTAACCTACTAACCGGAGGCCCAGCCCGTATTGCTGTTTTTTTGCCTATATTAGTATTTCGAAGAAAGGGAATATCAAACAAAGTCCAAACGGAATGAAACCTTCGGGAGCATGATTTTTGGAACGAATGTGATCCAGAGGACTTGGAGTGCAAGTCAAGAAGCAGCCGAGGCGGCCACGAGAGGGTAGGGCCCCCCCTACAAGGAGCGCCCCCCTGTCTCGTGGGCCCCTCGGGCGGCCACCGACATAATTCTTCCTCCTATATAAGCCTACGTACCCCAAAAACATCCAGGGAGCCAACAAAACACAATTTCCACCGCCGTAACCTTCTGTATCCGCGAGATCTCATCTTGGAGCCTTCGCCGGCGCTCTGCCGGAGGGGGAATCGACCACGGAGGGCTTCTACATCAACACCATAGCCCCTCCGATGAGTTGTGAGTAGTTTACCACAGACCTTCGGGTCCATAGTTATTAGCTAGATGGCTTTTTCTCTCTTTTTGGATCTCAATACAATGTTCTCCCCCTCTCTTGTGGAGATCTATTCGATGTAAACTCTTTTTGCGCTGTGTTTGTCAATATCTGATGAATTGTGGGTTTATGATCAAGTTTATCTATGAGAAATATTTGAATCTCCTCTGAATTCTTTTATGTACGATTGAGTTATCTTTGCAAATCTCTTCGAATTATCAG
Source organism: Triticum aestivum (assembly GCF_018294505.1). Taxonomy (NCBI): domain Eukaryota; kingdom Viridiplantae; phylum Streptophyta; class Magnoliopsida; order Poales; family Poaceae; genus Triticum; species Triticum aestivum. The sequence continues at coordinate 622,977,729 of NC_057804.1, forward strand.
TTTGGTTTGGCCTACTAGATTGATGTTTCTTGCCATGGGAGAAGTGCTTAGCTTTGG